>NC_134275.1:13381702-13681702 GCF_031893055.1 Leptodactylus fuscus | reverse complement strand
GCACTTACTGTAAAACGCCACCATTTTTCCCGGACAATTCGCGGCATTAACGCCCCGTGGGGCCCTGGACTAAAAGACAAAAATGTAAAAAATAAAAATGCTGGAACTGCAGTTTTTTAAACACATTGTTACAAAAATGGATTAAAAAGTGCTAAAAACACACCTCGCATTTGATCAATAGAAAAATAACGTCTTACATCTCTCCGATTAGAGCAACACTAAAACAAATGAAAATATCATTTGATTGTTGTACTCTTAAGCGGCGTTCACACTGCTGCTGCTGTCCGCCCCGGGGTGTCCATTGTAAACCCTGGGGAAACCGGACAGCAGACGGCTTGTGAGCGGTCAGCTTTAAAACGCATTCACTGGTGACCGCCCGTGTGTGTTTTCAGCCTCTCCGCCTGGAAATTGTTTTGTTTTGTTTGTTTTTTTCCCTGCGGACACACAGTCCTACATGCAGGACTTCGTGTCCGCGCAAAAAAAAAAAACCCAAAAAACTTTCTAGGTGGAGAGGCTGAAAACACAGACAGTCGGTCACCAGTGAATGGGTTTTATAGCCGACTGCTCGCAAGCTGTCTGCTGTCCAGTGTGCCTGGGGATTACAGCGGACACCCTGGGGCGGACAGCAGTGGTAGTGTGAACCCAGCCTTACACACTTACTGAATGGCCGGTCAGACTAGAATACAAGTGCAAAAATATGCCTATAGTATGCTCATGTAAAACTGACCTAAACCGCAGCTGACTAGTCTTTTTTTTTTTTTTTTTTTGGTAGCAAAATCCAGATTATTTATTATTATTTTATATATATATATATATATATATATATATATATATATATATTTTTTTTTTTTTTTTTGTTATTTTTATTCATTATTATATAAATATATATTAGATTTTTTTTTTCCCATGAACTAGACCTGATGTACACTCACCGGCCACTTTATTAGGTACACCATGCTAGTAACGGGTTGGACCCCCTTTTGCCTTCAGAACTGCCTCAATTCTTCGTGGCATAGATTCAACAAGGTGCTGGAAGCATTCCTCAGAGATTTTGGTCCATATTGACATGATGGCATCACACAGTTGCCGCAGATTTGTCGGCTGCACATCCATGATGCGAATCTCCCGTTCCACCACATCCCAAAGATGTTCCTCTATTGGATTGAGATCTGGTGACTGTGGAGGCCATTGGAGTACAGTGAACTCATTGTCATGTTCAAGAAACCAGTCTGAGATGATTCCAGCTTTATGACATGGCATTGCATTATCCTGCTGAAAGTAGCCATCAGATGTTGGGTACATTGTGGTCATAAAGGGATGGACATGGTCAGCAACAATACTCAGGTAGGCTTTGGCGTTGCAACGATGCTCAATTGGTACCAAGGGGCCCAAAGAGTGCCAAGAAAATATTCCCCACACCATGACACCACCACCACCAGCCTGAACCGTTACCGATACAAGGCAGGATGGATCCATGCTTTCATGTTGTTGACGCCAAATTCTGACCCTACCATCCGAATGTCGCAGCAGAAATCGAGACTCATCAGACCAGGCAACGTTTTTCCAATCTTCAATTGTCCAATTTCGATGAGCTTGTGCAAATTGTAGCCTCAGTTTCCTGTTCTTAGCTGAAAGGAGTGGCACCCGGTGTGGTCTTCTGCTGCTGTAGCCCATCTGCCTCAAAGTTCGACGTAGTGTGCGTTCAGAGATGCTCTTCTGGCTACCTTGGTTGTAACGGGTGGCTATTTGAGTCACTGTTGCCTTTCTATCAGCTCGAACCAATCTGGCCATTCTCCTCTGGCATCAACAACGCATTTCCGCCCACAGAACTGCCGCTCACTGGATGTTTTTTCTTTTTCGGACCATTCTCTGTAAACCCTAGAGATGGTTGTGCGTGAGAATCCCAGTAGATCAGCAGTTTCTGAAATACTCAGACCAGCCCTTCTGGCACCAACAACCATGCCACGTTCAAAGGCACTCAAATCCCCTTTCTTCCCCATACTGATGCTCGGTTTGAACTGCAGGAGATTGTCTTGACCATGTCTACATGGCGAAATGCACTGAGTTGCCGCCATGTGATTGGCTGATTAGAAATTAAGTGTTAACGAGCAGTTGGACAGGTGTACCTAATAAAGTGGCCGGTGAGTGTATATTTTACCTTTCAGTTATATCAGATGGATAATATTATTCCAGCAATATCTAGTGATTCATCACTCAGACTAATTCCCTAAAGCTATCTATATGACACGGTTTAGTACTGATACTTCTCTCCTCTCTTACAAATCCGTCTGTTCGGTATTACTTGACCAAAGGTTGGATGGGGTCAGATAAGAAAGACGCTTCTATTCTCAAACTGGACTCCACATTTTTAGCTTTGGGTCTGCTAATACATCCAGCTGGATTGACCATAGTTATAAATCACTGAAGAGCACAATGTGGCGTTGGCTTTATCTGTAGACAATAATAGTAAGTCACACTTGCCCTGTAGTTTAAGCCTTAAAAGCGCTGTCCATGTTGTGCAGAAATGTCATACACTGGTGTGTAATAATACAAAGCGCTGATATATCACTTATCTTGGTATTGAAGGTAAAGGACCCCTTGTGCGGGGGTGTGAGTACCTTGTAAACAAGCTGCATGTCCATAGCTTCTACAAGATGGAGGCTCTGCCCCCTATTGCACTGACAAAGGTGCATATATAGAGACAGTCTGTACATTCTCTGTTTTCGGTGAAGCCCTGGAGTCCTAGTAAGGCCGGAGACTGCAATGGATATATCGGGGACCGATATATGACCCTTGTTCACATCTGTTTTCAGTAATCCTTTTCGAGAGACTGCATGGGGACCCCCTGATGGACTACCGAACGCATTTGCAAGCGGTGTTCAATGAAAACACATGAGCCTCATAGAATATAATGGGGTCCATGTGCTTGCTGCGAGATCTCCGCACGGAACGTGCGAACATGAAAGTAGATTGTGATGTACATTCCTGTCCACGTGTTCTCTGCGGAGATCTTGCGGCAAACACACGGACCCCATTATAGTCTACGTTTAGTAGTCCATCAGGAGGTCCCCATGCGGTCTCCCCGAATGGAATACCAACGCAGAGGAGAACGAGGCTTTAGATGGTGGAAATGGCAGTAGTTCAGTCTTTGAGAGATTAAGTTTCAGACAGAGCGAGGACCTGATGAGGGACAGCAGAGAAACAGTCCCTGGTGTTCTGTATTCGTGCAGTGGTGATGTCACGGGAAGATGTGTATAATTGGGTGTCACCAGCATAAAGATGGTACCGGAAGGCAAATCTGGTGATGGCTATATATGTATGATGTATGATAACAGAATATAGTCCTAGCTAGAGCGTCATTCCATGTACAGTATATACATATAACTACAAGAATATAAGTAGTAGAATATTCTGTAACATAAGACATGTTGTATAGCCTAATATTTACCATGGTTTCCAAGACCTTCCCCTTCTGGTCTCGCCCTGCTGATCTAATCTGACATTCGTGGCCCTGGGTCGCACGCCCTGAGAAATAGGTTTCAGATGAGTTCAATCAATACAGGTTAAAATGCCATTAATTCCTAGGCCTGCGGTTACATAATACATTTCTAACTAATGTGAATGATCCCTAGATTTGTAGAACATTAAGCTCATGAATTCTCATAAGAACTGTCAAGGAAGAATAATTCTAAGTAATATTCCCCATTCAATGCATGCCGAATAAACAGAATAAAGGTGATTATGTCTAGAGGGTTTCTATGTGTCTATGACACTGCACAGTATTGTATAACCGAGTCCTCCTTGTATCCATCACCTACTCCTTATCAGCTCTACCTGCAGATGTAATGTAAAGTATGTGCCCCCCCCCCCCCCCCCCCCGGCTCGTACGCCCTGAGTAAGAGATTTTAAATTGGGTATATAAATGTACTATAAAATATAACTATATAGGATGTGTTGTACAGGACTATGCATGTGTGTGGTGGTTACATGATATATAGTGTGAAGAACCATAGCCTAGGCACTTTAGTGAATGGGTACAGGCCATGGCTCTTGGAAAGAATGGCGAAACACACAACAAGTCCATCAGACCTCTGTACAGTAGTGCGGCATTTTACAGTACAGGCAGAGTGGATGTAATTCTAGCAAATCCCATGCACATTTTGCTGTAAAAACCGCCATGTGGACATGCCCTGATTTCCAAAACGGGCGCGGTTTTGGAATTCGCAGCATGTCCATTATATCTACGGAAATGCCGGCGGCATATAATTGCACCAGAACGTTTGCAGAGGAAAACTCTGTGAACTTTCTGTTTAAAGCGCTGCGTTCCCTCGGGGCCTTAAGTTGGTTGATTTCTTTGTTCAATGACAGGTCTAACTAAACTGGACGTCCTGGGGCAACTCAGTTGTAAGGAAAACTAAATCCCGCACGGAGTAGCTTCAGGTCGGTTGTGTCTGGCTGCAATGAAACACATAATTTGTTTAGACTATAAAATAAAACGTAACCCGGCCAATCTCATGTTCAGCGACCTGTGACTGGATTGTGAGCTCTAGTAGATGGAGTAAATATCAGCTTTAGTTGTGAAGCCATTTTCGCTTACTCAGTTCACTGGAATCCGCCATTATTTGCTCAGTTTGACCAAATCTGTACTTATTTCTAAACCAACTGGGGTTCTTTACTTTTCAGCAATGTCAACATGTTTGCTTGTGCGTTAAGCTCCTATCTCAGGTTATCTTCACTCATTTACACCGATTAGCCTTGTTACATATCTGGCAAAGAAACCCGACATAACAAGGGACTCGTGAACTTTGTCTGCAAACCAGTCATAGACTCAGACAGATTTCCTTATGGTAATGGTATTTTTTCTTTCTTAGGAGAAGTAACCCTATACCATAATTTTAGGCTGGGGGTCTACATGGTGTAAACTAATATATTGATGTCCTGTCCTTAGAAAAGGACATTCATATGTGATTCATTTGTTATGATTACTTGTATAGCCCCATCATATTCAGCAGTGCTTTTACAGACATTGTCCCATATAGGGCTCACCATCTACATTCCCTATCAGTCTAGAAGAAACGAACGCAAACACAGGGAGAACATACAAATTCCTTGCAGGTGTTGTCCTTGGCAGGATTTGAACCCAGGACTCCAGCGCTGCAAGGCTAACCACTGAGCCACCGTGAGGGTCTGACAGTCAGGAGCCCTCGCCGATCAGGTGGTTGGGTTCAGGTGGGCGCTCTGGTCTCTTCATTGAATGCCAAGCTCAGCACTGTACATAGTGGGTAACCACTGACTTATGGCCAGGGCGCCGAGCTTGTAAGACCATTGCATCTGGGTAAGCAGTGCCTTATTTAATTTGGGCAAATGGAAGTCAAGCAGTCTGAAGCATGTATCCTGATCTAATCCTGCTACATGGCTGCGATAAGTATGGGGAAACTGACCCACGCTATGTCCATATATTCTTAGAGATGCAGAGGGTCTTGTTAAGTCCTAGAAGGGCAAGGTCCCATCTTGGTATAGCCTACAGCCTTAAAAACACTCTGTTGGACACGTAGCGTTAAAATAGCTTACATGTCATTGATGTTCCCCTACAATGAAACTCCACGTCGTCCCCTCTGTACAGTGTGTACAAGTACCGCAGAGATGTCAATGATTATCTCAGCATAGCAGGGAGTGCGTGTAGAGACGCCGGTCACCTCTTCTCCTTACATGGTATGTGAGCGCATCGATATTTTGGAGTAGATGTAAGCTAAGTCAACATGTCAAGTATTATCTGATCAGATTCCATGTCCCTATGTCCTGACAATCTACGACATGGTCACCGGACTCCTTGGTGATTGCTGTTACATTACATGTATATAATTCCATATCTAATATACAGTATAGTCAGTAAATTCCACAAAGTTACTCCATGCTTGAGAATCTCTTCTATCTCTGGAGCTGTAACACACATACTTAGAAGATGTGAAGTCCACGCTGTTGTGTATTCGATAAGACGTCTTGGCACGACTTGTAGCCCAGTCACACAATATTGATTTTATTATTAAGCTTATCTATTACATATTGGTTGTTTGCCGAGTTCCTGTCATTGAGTTGTACCAAGTAAGGCGTTAACCTGAGTCTGATTCAATCACATCCTTTCCGTTTCGGCATTCTTAACCTGACTGGATTCATGACGTCAAATTGCTATACTGTCATTATATATTCATCGTGTGTGTGTACAAAGTTTATCGTCTGAGACACAGACCACAGGTGTAAACTAAATTATAGATGGGAAAAGTGTGCCCCTATTCTATAGGATAGGTATATTACAAGTCATGAATGATGCCCAATTCCCATATAACTAGCCACAGTCCCATTATACCACCTTCAAGGCTACTCTGTGTTAACTAAAATTCTCAAGAGTTCTAGATTGGTGTTACAAATGCTGCAAAAACTACCTGCTATGCCACCCATTGTAGAAATGGCGGGGCCTAATGGCAAACTTTTAACATGGGCCCAGAGTATAATAAGCGGAGACCCAGGGTAGGATACAAACATAAAAAACACGGTTACTTACCTCTCCCTGTCTCCTGTGCACTCACTGCTGATTTCGTCCATCTTCAATGACTTACAGGACGTCACTTGAGCTGGGGCTTGTGTCGTGACGCATAAGTACGCAGGCTTTGACCATGTGGGACGTCACATAAGTAGGCCTGAAGCCTGGCTGGAGTCAGGAGAGGTAAGTAACACTGTTTTTTATGTTCTCTCACCTCCCCTGGGCCTCCGATCATTATACTTGAGGATCTGAAAAGTGAAACTAGTGTAAAGCCGACCAAACACATGAAACATGTATGAAACATTAAATCAGCCATGTCACTATCTCATTCTGATTCTGATAGGTGACCTCCTGAGGAAGCCAATCTATGTGGCGAAACGCGTAGGGGTGGTCCTTCTACTTGTCAGTAATCCTCTTTGGGGACGTTCGGCTGACTATCTTTATCTTTCAGCAATATGACTACAGGTATTTAAAATGTTATCATTGATGTTTGTCTAGCTTTGTGTTTGCCCTGGTGAAGTGCGACTTCTAAACATGGATAGTCATGTGCAATAGCATTCTTACTACTTCTCCCATGGTGCTGTAGCTATTATAGCTTACTATACCTGTCACACTCTCTTTGAGATACTTTTTGTATTGTGCCTGTTAGTCACAGGGTTAATGTTAGTATATACTGTTATGATTGTGTGATAAGACTTATTTTGGGGTGCATGATCAAATTTGTATACATGCCACTCAGTGGATATGTTCCACTATTGATATAACAAAGCTTTGACATCATTTTTTTGACTATAGTTCATCTGAGCGTCTTCATCTTGTATTCTTTTGTGTCTTTCTTTCGTATGTGTTTGGCAATATCCATCTGCCCTGCTATATTAACTGTTTTTATGGTATTTATTTACCAAATATTTCAATAAAAAACTTCTTTGATATATTTTATATATATACATTTGATCTGATTGGTTGTCTGATTTAATTGACTTGTGCTTTTTCCGTATTATGTGTTGTACCATTTTTCAAGTCAAAGCTCATTATGTGAGGTAATTGTTTATGGTGTGCTGGAATTGGGTGAGATAACTATTTTTTTTGCAGTGGATGGAAAATCCCCACAAACTGGTTTCCAATTGGGAAATAATTGTCACTGTGTAAGACCGGCCTGACTATATTACAATCCCAAAACTGTCTAACATTAAAGGGCCAAGCTTCATAGTGTTTGCTATAGTGTGCGCCTAACCCTGTACCTAGATCTTATTCTATTATCTTGACTCCTCCAAATCTAAATAGTCCACACCTACAGATCTTGACAAAGTTTCGTTCCCGAGCAAAACTTCTCTCCATATCACATTGTACGTAGAATTGTGCATCACCACATCCCTTGTCACACCCACTGTGTCACTGTATGTTCGTATAGCAATGCGTCACCGGCATATGTGTGGGAAGAAGTGCGGCTCACCGGGGCGTGCATGGCTGAAGCCGAGACAGTGGAAAGTATCTGCACGGCCATGTGGGATACAGTACAATGTGACCTATGGAGAGCTGCCAGTGTAAATACGTCCTGTGTAGCCAATGGGACAAAAACCTGTTATTTGGGGGCTATAAGACAATACGTCCAGTGTTGATCCTTTCTTACTATGACGCTGCTGTGACATGTATATATTTCAGTAAATAACGCTCGCTACATTTTCTGTCTGTGCTGCGATTCTACTGTCATTCACAAAAATGGAAAAAAGAGTTCCTTGTGGGCGTTCTGTGAATAACTCGTGACGAGTCCTGTAACTCAGTAAGTAATTCTGTAATTCATGGCTACAAGATCCGCAGAATTTCATCTCTCTCCCATTCCATTTTAAGTCAATGTAGTTAGCTATACATCCCCTTTAAGTGCATGAATTTCTGTGGTCTACTTTACAAGCCAATGGGATCCGTCAACAGCAGATGATGCAGATGAGTTGAATACAGTGGTGCGGCAGGAGCGGACAGCCTCACCACTGCTCTCCTGCATGCTCTGGCCCCAGGAGCTGGAAGTGCAATATGATGACATCACTCACATCGTGTCTACAGCTCCCTCTGCAGGACAAGAAACCTGAGACAGAACAGTAGGGGGGCAAGGAGAGGTGAGTATCAGTGTTTGTTATGTTAAACTTTGGCAGATGAAGAGGGACATTAAAATGTGGGGGCGGATGAAGAAGGGCATTAAACTGGGGGCATATGGAGGGGGAAAATAACCTGGGGGGGCATATGAGGGGAACATTATGTTTTGTGGGCGGATAGAGAAGGACATTAAACTTTGGGGGCAGACGGCGGGGGACATTAAACTGGGGGAAGATGGAGAGGAATTAAACTGGGGACCATTGAAGGGGGACATTAAACCCAGGGGTAGCTGGAGGAGAACATTAAAATGGGGACCACTGGAAGAGGACATTAAACTGAGGGATGCTGGAGGGGGACACTATTGTCCCCCTCCAGTTGTCCCAGTTTAACATCCCCACCAGCTAACCCCACAGTTTAATGTACCCTTCAGCTTCTCCATAGTTTAATATCCCTCTCCAACTGCCCCAGTTTAATGTCCCCCTCTAGTTGCCCCCAGTTTAAACTGGGGCATCTGGAGGGCAACATTAAACTGGGGCAGCTGGAGGGCAACATTAAACTAGGGGCAGCTGGAGGGGGATATTAAACTGTGGGTTCACCAAGAGACATTATACAGGAGACTTTATACTGTGGGGTCAATTTGAGGAGAATATTATAACGTGGGGGTATATAACATTAGGGTTATTTTGTGGGGAGCACAAAGATTGATCGGAATGGGAGGAGTCAATTTACACGTGGGTGGAGCTAAATTTGCCACAGGGTGCTATGCTCACCATGTATTTTGTCCCTCTTTCTGTCCTTTGAAGTTTGGGAGGTATGCTGTTATAGCAGTAAAAAGTCTACCATCTTTTGGCTTTTAGGGGGTGACTACAGTATTACCACTGATAAGTTGCACCACTAATATACATATATGTCTGTGCAAAAGATTTGTGAATTTTGTAAACTGCAAACTGAGCCAAGATGTACTGAACTGAGTCACTCGGGTACTATGCATTCGGAAAGTGGCTTAAGGCCGGGGTCCCACGGGACAGAAACGCAACGATTTGCCCACGCCAGTACAGTATGGGCAAAGTGGATAGGATTCTGGCAAATGCCATGCCCACCTTGTAGTAAAAACCGCTGTGCCGACACGCCGTGATTTCCAAAACCGCTGCGGTTTTGGAAATCGCAGCAAGTCAATTATAGCTACAGAAACGCTGGCAGTTTCCCCATAGGTATAATTTAACAGAAACTCTGCAAACTTTCTGTTTAAAGTGCTGCGGGAAGAACCGGGGACGTCGCGTGGGGCCTTAGCCTAGGTCACATGTTCTGGGGTCAACTAGCCCATGATACTGTTTCTTTGTTGTCCTGATCAGGTCAAGTTTTAGCTGTATCTTGATAAAAGACAGTGGTCAATCTCTAGAATAGACATTATAAATTCTATGAAACCTCGAGGGAAGTAGCGCTCCATAAATAATGAAATAATAAAAAAAATTTAGGTTTTGAATCCTGCCCAGGGGAATTTTTTTAAAAAATTTTTTTAATGCAAAGGTGTGTCCACATATTGTAACCTAGAAAGTTTTATTCCAATCTAAACATGGTGCTAGCGAGTATATTTAGTGAACCCATCACTGCATATATAATGAGGTATATAATGAGCTATGACCAGATTAAAGGGAAGGCACACAGGGCACATGCTACAGGTTCTCTGCCATCGTGAGGGCCCAGTGGGTCTGTGCCAACCATCTTACCTGCACAAGGTAGTTCTTCCAATCACTGGCCCTTGTAGCCTTTATTTCTAGCTCGGTGCCTACCAGACCAACTTTTCCAGGCCAGTGTGGTCACACAGACCTAGTAGTCACAATCCACTTGATTAGTATATACAATGCATACCTCTGGTGGCCCGACACGCATGTGACTCCACTGAGGTCTACGGAAGCCATTGGTTTGGTTGGCTGTGGTTGGTAACTGGTATACACTCACCGGCCACTTTATTAGGTACACCTGTCCAACTGCTCGTTAACACTTAATTTCTAATCAGCCAATCACATGGCGGCAACTCAGTGCATTTAGGCATGTAGACATGGTCAAGACAATCTCCTGCAGTTCAAACCGAGCATCAGTATGGGGAAGAAAGGTGATTTGAGTGCCTTTGAACGTGGCATGGTTGTTGGTGCCAGAAGGGCTGGTCTGAGTATTTCAGAAACTGCTGATCTACTGGGATTTTCACGCACAACCATCTCTAGGGTTTACAGAGAATGGTCCAAAAAAGAAAAAACATCCAGTGAGCGGCAGTTCTGTGGGCGGAAATGCGTTGTTGATGCCAGAGGAGAATGGCCAGACTGGTTCGAGCTGATAGAAAGGCAACAGTGACTCAAATAGCCACCCGTTACAACCAAGGTAGCCAGAAGAGCATCTCTGAACGCCGCACAGTACGTCGAACTTTGAGGCAGATGGGCTACAGCAGCAGAAGACCACACCGGGTGCCACTCCTTTCAGCTAAGAACAGGAAACTGAGGCTACAATTTGCACAAGCTCATCGAAATTGGACAATTGAAGATTGGAAAAACGTTGGCTGGTCTGATGAGTCTCGATTTCTGCTGCGACATTCGGATGGTAGGGTCAGAATTTGGCATCAACAACATGAAAGCATGGATCCATCCTGCCTTGTATCAACGGTTCAGGCTGGTGGTGGTGGTGTCATGGTGTGGGGAATATTTTCTTGGCACTCTTTGGGCCCCTTGGTACCAATTGAGCATCGTTGCAACGCCAAAGCCTACCTGAGTATTGTTGCTGACCATGTCCATCCCTTTATGACCACAATGTACCCAACATCTGATGGCTACTTTCAGCAGGATAATGCAATGCCATGTCATAAAGCTGGAATCATCTCAGACTGGTTTCTTGAACATGACAATGAGTTCACTGTACTCCAATGGCCTCCACAGTCACCAGATCTCAATCCAATAGAGCATCTTTGGGATGTGGTGGAACGGGAGATTCGCATCATGGATGTGCAGCCGACAAATCTGCGGCAACTGTGTGATGCCATCATGTCAATATGGACCAAAATCTCTGAGGAATGCTTCCAGCACCTTGTTGTATCTATGCCACGAAGAATTGAGGCAGTTCTGAAGGCAAAAGGGGGTCCAACCCGTTACTAGCATGGTGTACCTAATAAAGTGGCTGGTGAGTGTAGACTTTAGAAGATAGGACAGGAGACAAGCAGGGCCACTTGTCCTGAGTCACATAGGGTTCGGGGACACAGGCCTCAAGCAACCTTAATATGGCCCCAAGGGTAGCAGTGAACTCCATGCACAGCAGAATGGACTGGTTAGTGGCAATATGGTGGTAACACATCTGGTCAGTGGGGCCTAGGTGCGGATTTTGCTACAAGTCTGTCTCTATGATATGTTACATTTTTTCCTCCGATTCATATGGAATCCAACAGAAAATTATATATATATATATATATAGACACATACTTAGAGATGTTTCTGGGGTTAACTTGTACTAGGAAAAAAGAAAAAAAAACAACCTAGAAATACAGGAATATCCGACTACTGACCATGGGGGAGCAGCGGTGCAGGTTCGTGTCCTAATATCTCCTCCCCTCTGTCTTTGTAATGGGTTATTCTGCTCATAGCAGAGTAAAGGGTAAAGTCCATAGAGGGGTTTAGCTCAAGCTATTTTGTTAATGTGTAAAGTGAACACCCCCTCCCCGGCCGGGTCGATTGTCCGTCCGCCTCACCCTTCAACCACATTTTTAATCCTATTAAAAACTGCAAACAGGATAAATGATAAGAAAGTTCTGACCAGATTGGGACAGAATTGTAAAGACAAGAAGCGACTAAATGTTATACTACTGGCCATTGTGTATAGGTATTATCTCTGCCCATACTGGGGCATTCAATAGGGCAGATGTAGGAGCCGAATCTATCACAGTTTAGATCAGGTGCTTGATGTACTTTTCTCTCCCCATGATTCGTGCGGACACCGCACGGAAAACACATGGACCCCATTATGGTCTATGGGGTCCATGCGCTTTCATTGCTCACCACTTTTTAATGCGTTGAGTATTCCGTTCGGGGAGGGTCCCCAATGTAAACCCAATATGAACCAGGCCTTAGTCTTACTGAGATGCTGATGTATCTCCACCTGTAATTAGTATATTTACATCTCGTTAGTTTAATAATACAATTAATTAGAATTTTAACCTATTCTCTAATGGAAATGCTCTGGGCAGGAACAGGGGTGTATAATGAAGTTGTCACCTATGTATGGAAAGTGGACAAGGAGACTGATCCCTCCTACTGAAGGATGTTGGCCATTTGGAGCACTGTGTGTGCGGGCCTTCATGTAGCCATTGCTCCCAACTGTTAGGTCAGAATGGCACATATGGCGGGCAGTTTGCTGA
The DNA here is from genome assembly GCF_031893055.1 of Leptodactylus fuscus. NCBI lineage: Eukaryota > Metazoa > Chordata > Amphibia > Anura > Leptodactylidae > Leptodactylus > Leptodactylus fuscus. Next base: position 13,668,683 of record NC_134275.1, on the reverse strand, counting down.
AATGACCATCCTGCTTCATCTCAGTCCAATCTAGTGATGCTCCCCCTTGGCGCATATTTATCAGTCAACATTCTCTCACCAAGGAGCAACATGGGGGCTCAGTAGTTAGCACTGCAGCCTTGCAGAGCTGGAGTCCTGGGTTTGAATCCTGCCAGGAACAACATCTGCAAGGAGTTTGTATGTTCTCCCCGTGTTTCTGTGGATTTCCTCCCATAGTACAAAGACATACTGATAGGAAAAACAAAAATGTACATTGTGAGCCCTATATGGGGGGAGTGAGGTGAGAGGGATCTAGTGTGGAAGTTACATAGCAGGAAGCTGAACCATGTGAACAAATGCAGAAGATACAAGCAGCTCCCAGAGACTGTATATGGGTGCATTTATCAACCCATTAATAGCACTAACCGTTTTATTTATTTTTTTAAAAAACAATCTCTCACCAAGATGTACACTACCCAAAAGTAGCCTTGGTGACACATGAGCATACTACTACTTTCACTGATATTTGCCACCTTAAAAACAAAAATTTCCCAATCTGACTATACTTAGACTTCTGCTCTAATGTAATCTCTGTCCCCATTATTGTCTATTTGTAGCCTGTTTTTATTTTAGGAAAATACAAGCAGCCAACCAATGTTGGTATTAAAATTGTTCTCCATCTCCCACCCGTCTCCATGTCAAGTTGACTTTCCATTATGGAACGATGTTGTATTGTATGGGGATATGTAGATAGAATACAGATAGTATTGGGGGGGGGGGGGGCATTTCTGGATAACAAGAATTGTATCATTTAGCAAAAAAAATGGATCATCTTCAGATGACGATGGATATTGGAATTTCATAAGTGGACGGAAAGATATAACATTGTCTGGATAGGATATGATAGGATGTGACCATGTCCGAACAGAAGAACGTGGATCCATGTTTGTATTATTGTTACGGAATGGCAGCTAGAAAAGATACAATGTGACCGAAGTCAGTGGGGGGAGTGGACAAACTTTGGTGTATCTGGCCATGAGTGACACAAAGCAAGTCCTGCCCCTATTTTTCTTACTAAGCTGAGTAAACATAGGGCAGATTGGGTTATCAGGATTGAGAGCAGTTTAATTAACAGCCAAGGGTATAAAGGTCCAGGGAAGAATTGCAGTGTCAGTGCAGAGGAAACATTTGATTTGTGCCGTTGTGCTGCCTACATTATCCCCAGAGTGCCAAGAACCCGGCTGTCTCTGACCTAGCATTGTGTCCTGGTGCCTGGCCTTTAAACACTAGACATCAGGTAAGACATATTAGCTTTGGGGGGCTTTGGTGCATGTTGGTGGGATGAAGGACTCGTTGCAATAGATGTCACATGTATGCCATTGTTAGAATGACGTTGTAAGGCCAACCAGTGTCATGGGCCCATGGCGTTCATTCCTTTACTTGACATCCGCCGCAGTAGAGTCAGCCAAGTCACCATCAGATGAAGATAATGGGGGAAATAAAAGGGGGATTGAGCTCACGAGCCAGTGCAAAGCCTGGAGGACTGACAGAACAATCAGGAGGATGGGGCGGGGGGGTTACTAATTAGCTTATGATTCTCTTGTCCTGGTCGGGAAAAAGACGCATTGTGACTATCCGGTGGGCGGAAGTCTGAGCAGAATGAATGGTAACATGTTACCGAAAGTGAGAAAGGAGGCATTGTGTGGCGTCCCAGCAGAAAGACAGTGTGACAGGGGGAGCAAGAGGATGGAGAAGAAGAGAAAATCTTACAAGCAGTGAGGGACTCTTATACACAGCAAAGGGACTAGAGGGGACAGCCCAAAGTGTCAAAAAAGACTAGGTGTCCAACGTGAAAAAAAGGGAAATAGGGAATGAATGCCTAAAGGTAAGCGAGCGAAAGTGGGATAAAAGGATGACGGGACTGTCAAGTAAAGGAATGTAACCGGAGCAAAGAAGAAGGGAAACATTGACTCGGAATTCAAGGGACAAAAATTAGAAGACACCAACACAGAAAGAGGCTGAAATCCAGAATTGGGAAGGGAAGAGACTGTAAACCCAATGAGAACCGGTAACCAAGTGGCTTCTTAATCCGAGAATTGGTAAGTGTTCTGGATGGGATTGGATGGGATGACGTTTCCATCACCTCTTTGGCCTTATTTGGGTTCCTACTTGATAGACCTTTATTACGAGTTACAAAGTGTATCGGCCCAATATATTATGTTCCATATTAAGATTTCCTATACTCTAAACTTTGCTGCCATCCCTCGTAGCCCCAGTCTACAAAATAGCGCACAACCTATCCCATAGTGATGGCGTTCAGGATGCCGCTAGTTTCCGCCATTTACAGCCCCATCACTGTATTGTCCTCTCTCTTATAATTTCGTTTTCCTTGTAAAGTTTTCTACAGGTGACATTTTACACCAAAGCCTCTAAAACCTGTCGTTCTTCATTCTTCAGTGAGTGTCTGGAGAGTCAGGGAGTGGAGGGTAACAGGCGTTGTGGGGAGTGGAAGGTCAATGAAACTGCAATAGATTTATGGCAAATGTCTTGAACTGGTCAATGTGTTCATGTGAGACGTCACTGGTGAACGCTTAGTCACGGAGCGCGTATTGTAGGATAGCTTTTAGCTTACTCAATGCTTGTGAGTGGAACGCTGAGTTTCCGTGTAGGTAGTTTGCTTATTGTCGCTTGGTATGGCGGGAGCGATTGTGGGGACGTTCTGGGCCAGTTAAGGAGTTGGGATCAGTACAAGGTACGTTGCATTATATACGTTAGTATAATTAGGTATAACCATTTACTAGATATTATATAAAATATCAATTTTCCTATTGTTTTACTAATTGTTGCATTTTGTCAATGTTTGTACAGTTTATTGTAATAATTGCGTTATAGGTCCTGTATATTGTCCTGTATATTGTCTGATGTTCAAGTGGAGTGTATATAGGTAAAGGATAATATATTGCTACAAAATAATCTATAGTAATGTAATAGCTCTCCTGGATACAAGTATACTATATACAGATCTGCTCAGCAGTATACGGCATTCACTTGCATGGCTTGGCCCCAATCCCCAGTTGTTACAATGTGACGCACGATTTCCATGCTGTAGGTCGGTTCCCATGCGGTGACTATGGGGCTTCTTATGTGGGTTTCAAGATTGGATTTATAAGATGTAAAAGAGAGAAAAAGTGCAAAATGTATAAAAAATCAAAAACTAATAAGGTTTCTTGTAGGTGATAAAGTGACATAAAGCCCATTGCAGCCAAATATTGCCTATAAGGGGACTGAGGTCAACGTTAATCAGATCCCGGTCACCCCCAGCCTGGCTCTAAGAATGGTCCTCAGTCAGCGAATAATCTAGAATTAGAGGTATAAATCCATTCTATCTGCTATGGTGTCCCTGGAAAATACAGTCCCGTATCTCTATTGCACCCTGTATTAATACAGGGATTTATTTGTGGGCTCCTCCATCTGTAGGGCCACTTTAGTTATCAGTGTGAGCCCCAGTTATTCGCTTTCTATGTCTAACACATAGTAACTTTGCAGGGTCGAGTCTTCCAAAATACACTCCTATTAACCCAACAGTTGCCAGATGTGACACAGGACAGGGATGGAGTCAGGGATTGTCAGTGTCATTTGTACCGATACCTTGTATCCAGAATCCAATCCTTTAGATTCCTTGTATTAAATAATAATGCACAATATGTTGGAGAAATAGTACAAGAGCATCATAAACCCATCTATAGTAATAGGGTAAGGAGCAAACTCCTGGAAAGAAAGACTTGTGGGGTTATAAATAGACTCTGAGATATTGCTAAGAAAATGCGAATTTAATTGGTGATGAATAATGTGATTTGTATTAGGTTAGACCCAGATAACACCGTGTTAGGCGATAACACACCTCACGTTACATAATGTTCTTTCTCCTCCTAGTTAATAGTAACGTTGTTCTGCTATTATGATACAATGTCACTTGTCACTTCTATGGGGAGAAAGTCACAAGACTTGAATCATCTGAACGTTGCATCAGTCACACAAGCCGCTATCTACTCCTAGTCTAATGTCCCCTGCGAAGCTACATAGGGGTGACCAGGATTATATGGGACGACTCTGGATGGGTTCATACAAAGCATATTTTGAAGGGGGGTCTGCAGTTTTTGTTCCAGATTTTCATGCCATTATTGAGCCAAAGTCAGAAGTGAATTCATCTGGAATGGAGAATATTAAGGATTTATCCTTCGCCTTCCTATGGGATCCACTTCTGGCTCTGGCTTAAAAAATGGCCTCAAGGACTACAGTGGTCTTTGTGCAAACCTTCTTAAAGTTATGAGTATAGTCCTAATCCATACATTGAAAAGCCCTAACACCTCTCTTACACATTTCCTATATGTTTGTATACATGGCCTCAAGTGACTGTGACCCTTATGGTTAGGAAATAGAAGACCAGACCTATAAAGACCTTAGAGATCTCTGTCCCATTTATGGCGCCCATATAAATATCCCAAAACAGTGTTAGGACCATAAGTCTTATCATGTGACCAACAGCTATTGCCACTGACTCCACCATTCACATTTCTGGGTTAAAAATAAATATCTGAAAGACACATCACTTATATCAGTGTTCTCCAAGCCTGTAACTGATATATGGAGAATGGGGCAGGAAGCAGAGAGCGCTGTTATATGTGTAGTGGCGGAACTGAGTCACTGCAACTAAGCTCAAGTCCATATGAGTGCTGATCTGCAGTACCAGGTCTGGCCACTATACAGAGAATGGAGCAGGGAGCAGACAGCGCTGTTATATGTGTAGTGGTTGAACTGAGTCACTGCAACTAAGCTTCAGTCCATATGAATGAGTGCTGATCTGCAGTACCAGGTCTGGCCACTATACAGAGAACAGCGCTATCTGCTTCCTGATCCATTCTATGTATATCAGCAACTGAGAACTGCTGATCGGTAGGGGTGCCGGGCATCAGACCCCCCATTGATCTTATATTAGCAACTTGTCTTTAGGATAGATCATCACTTCTTTACTGTCATCTACATGTTTAACTTTACAAACCTCACTTGTGCTCTGGTATTTTAACCTTATTCTTACCTATTTCTACCTTGTTTGTTTATGATCAGTTTGTTCTCAGTTTCTTATCCCTTTATTATCAGCCTCATTTATTTGCATTTGTTTGTTTGCACAATATTTCTTCCATTACTTCATTATTTATCCATGTCCTAATAATAAAAAAGAAATCTAATAATAATAATAATAAATACTTGGCCTAGTTTTCAAGAATTGCAGCAATTTCTATATTTTCAGCATTGCTTCCATGTTATAAAGGTCGCTGGACGCAGAACTGTCTGGCAGCTCAGTGGCAGCTCAAAGTGACAGCCTGTAGTTCAGCATTGGGCCCCCTAGTGGTCAGCCTAAAAAATTGCATGCAAAGAGGAGAAGATTTACCTGAGAAAATTACGTCAGATTAACGCAGCTTTTTTTGTTGCAGATTTTGTTGCAGTTTTTCAACCCAAAGCCAAGAATGCTACAAAAGGAATGGGGAATCTATAGGAAGTTCTTATACTTCTATCTTGTACTCAATCCATTCCTTGCTTTGGCTCGAAAAACTGCAGCAAAATCTGCAACAAAAAAGCTGCATTTCCGCAACACAATCTAAAACAATATTTCTGAAAAAAATTTAGCAACACATGTGAGAATGTGATTCATAAAATATATCTAATATAATATAAATATCTAATATATAATATAAAATATTTCTATATGTATTCATGTTGTTATCTGTTTTGTCCGCAGAACTGATACACGATGAATTGGGCGGGATTGTACGGCATTTTGAGTGGCGTCAACCGCCATTCCACAGGGATCGGGCGCATATGGCTCTCTGTGGTTTTCATCTTCCGTATAATGGTCCTTGTCGTGGCTGCAGAGACCGTCTGGGGAGACGAAAAATCGTCATTTATCTGCAACACCCAACAGCCTGGATGTAACAGTGTTTGCTACGATCACTTCTTCCCCATCTCTCACATTCGCCTGTGGGCCCTGCAGCTCATCATCGTCTCCACTCCCGCGCTTCTTGTGGCCATGCACGTGGCTCATCTGCAGCACCAGGAGAAGAGGAGCTTACGGATGAGCGGCCATGACGATCCTAAAGAACTCGCCGAAGTCAAGAAGCAGAAGATCCGAATCTCAGGCCTTCTGTGGTGGACATACACACTGAGCGTGATTTTCAGGATCATCTTTGAAGTGGCCTTCATGTACATCTTCTACCTCATCTATCCTGGTTACGCCATGATCAGACTTGTCAAATGCAGCGAATACCCCTGCCCAAACACAGTGGATTGTTTCGTGTCTCGCCCCACCGAGAAAACCATCTTTACCGTCTTCATGCTCACCGCTTCTGGAATCTGCATTGTTCTAAATGTAGCAGAAGTTTTCTTTCTTATTGGTAAGGCCTGCACCCACAGACGGCAGAGGCACGGAGACTCCTTCCGGGATAAGGAGCACCGGCAGAATGAGATGAACACTCTGCTAACAGGGGACAGTCTTATAAAACGGGCCCCGGGGAGCCAAGAGAAGGAACATTGCACCACATCCTAGAGCCAGTGCATCACCAAACACCACCGGAGACTTGAGACTTGAGTTACCTGGCGGAGGAGGACATTTGCAGATAGGGGGGTCGGTTTTAGGACATTTTATGCTTTGACTGTGAAGGGCAAAGAAATGACTCAGATAAAACTGCAATATTTGCACAAGATGCAGCAAGTCCGTCCTAAGTCTCCTAGCAAGATGGACCGGACCTTGTCACCGGACCTGTCTACCTATTGCCCTGTCCTCTAATGCTCACCGACCACTTGAACTGGAGCTTCTTGCAGTATTTTCAATAACAGGGGAGGGAACGGGGGAGGGGGATTTTTTCTATAGGGTTGGGAAGTGTTAGAAGGGAAGAAACAATGTATTTGTACTGTTATGGATTTGAGATTGTGTTTTAATATTTTATGTGATTTATTATAGAACCACAGATTAAAATCGTAAAACCAATTCCTATAGGTTGACATAAATCGTCTGCTTCTTCACATGGGTATGAAGGGGACGATAACCCCATAAATCTGTATATATTCCTATGGAGCAGGGTTCAATGGTTGCTAACTCTTCATCAAACTTGCAGTAATATAGGCAAATATAGCAAACTTTATAATATTGCAGTAAATGCCCCTTTAAAGGCTCTTTTCCAACTCCGTCTTACATTGCACACATTCTCTGGATTCTATGCTAAATCCGTCTTGGCCCCCAAGACTGTCAGCTCGTAAAGGGATCAGAGTATATGTGCCCATGAAATCGGCGGAGGGGGATAAGGAAGTGGCAGGGACTGGTGCCTATGAAATACAGGGCGCATCGCTGGCATCCATCAGGCACTGTGTGCCATCAGGGCAGTATATACGGTCTATAGGTGGGAGTTTAGGCTTATAAGTCCAAAAAAGGGGCCGCCATTCACTGTGATTGGGATGCGAGAGAGAACTGCGTTCTCAGCCAAAATAATCATAGAATAAACAGATTTTCTAGATTCCTGCTGGATGATGTGTGCGGTTACCTCGCCAGTCTGCTGAGATGGACTGCGGCGATGGATACCGGTGCTATAATCTATGGCTGCTGCTTTACTAGCTCTTGTCTTGTCTCAAGTCACTGCATCGGGTCTATAACAGGGGCAGTGGTGTAACTAAAGTCTTGTGGCCCCGGTGCTATCTTTTGTCCCCCTACCTGATCCCTACATTCTTGATAGTGATGGTTCCGGGTGCTGAGGAGTTTAATCCACCTTAGTGTGGTTGGGGAATCTGTGGGTCTCCTTGGCTTATGGGCCAGATGGAAGCTGCAATCTCAATACTGATGCCAGTGCTTATGGGGCCCCTAAGGCTCCTGGGCCCGGGTGTGACTGCACCCTCTGCAACCCCTCAAGTATAATTATAAGGGGTACTAGGTAGCAATTCCCACCGGTCCCTGGAGACTCAGGGAGCCAAAAGTCCTCACTACAACAAGTATTGCACATGGTAAGTGGGGGCCACATTACATATTTCACATTGGGGCCCAACAGCTTGCAGTGTATAATTCGGAGTCACACTTGGGTACCATTTAATAACCAATAACGTGTCACCTTCTGAGACGATCATAAGAATAGTGGTCCCATGTTCCCTGTTTGCCGATATTTGTTGCCCACTTTTCCTATAGAGCTCAGTAGATGGCAATTAAAGTCTATGGTGGTTATAAAAATGGCCACGTGCTGCGACCACTGTTATACGAATAAGGGGCGTAACAATAATGGAAGTGTTGCGGCAAATGTGTCACTGACTTACATCAGCCTGGAATGACTTACGTCTTGCATCAGGTTATTAAGTATATAATATATCTTATGTACAATGTGTTACGGGGAGACACAGCTGGTAGCGACGCCATTTATTACAATACAACTATATAGATGTAAGGAGGCCTCGTTCCTCTCCATGGGTGCCCTATTACAGCACCGTACATAAAGGAGCCATACTACGGCTGTATACATGAGGTCTAATTACATATATACCGCACTGTGTAATATGGCAGATTCTCCTGAACAATGATGGCTTTCTCCTGCCGAGCGAACAGCTGCCGGCCAGAAAATGAGCGCCTTCTCCAGGCCAGAGAATAACTATCATTATCATTTTAGGAACGTCTTGGCCTGTGCGCACATTCATTACAGGGTAGCAGGCTCTTCTATTAAATCAATGGCTTATCCTGAGCATACGTAGAACATCCACCACACTCCATAAAGAAGCTCTTGTTTCTCCCTCTATGTAGAAGACAATAACAGGATTGACCGAGACCTAAGAAACAAAGAGAGTCACACAGGTGAGGAACCAACATTGGCATATACCCCATCTCCATTGCCAACCTTAGGATTTCAGTGGGCGGTCCCAATCATTGATTGACAGCTGGGTATGCAGAGACTAGTCACAGACTACTGGGCACCTAAGCCCAGGGCCCCCTGACAATCTGCCTTTATCCGGAAAAGGAGAACTCCTATTGACTCTGCTTTCTGGGCCCCATCATGGTGCCATCCTGTACCTGTATGCAGTGGACCCCAATGGGGCACCTCCGATCACCGCCCAGTTGGACAATAAGCACATTGCAGAGTTGTGTCCATTGTTTGCACAATTCTTCCAGGTGAGCGCACACCTATTTGTTCTCACACTACATACACCCAGTCTGAACACACTACACGGCTCTCCCTTTCCCCTTATTTCTCATAAGCTCATGGAGTATTGTGTCCACTGCCAGAGGACGTGCCCAATTTTTGACTTTCTCATAAATCAGGTGCCCATTCCTGCAGGACACGTGTCTACTACGTTATTATCTATGCCAGCTTGTACATTTGTAACTTTTTTACGCTACAGAAGTAGTATAGGCAAGTGATAAATCTTCCCAGTATGTTTTGCTTTAGAGTGGGCACCCAGAATAATAAAATGGCTTCCATCTTCCTTCAACAATAACACATTCTTCTATTATCTTCTGAGAGAAGGTGACAGGCAGAGTGCTGGAGTCCCATTTTATTAGCCCCAGGTTTCTGACCTATGTGTGGTCCAGGGTGGGTCTTGAGTAGGCCTCAGCCCAGGTGTGGGTCCTAAGCTTGTTACTGGAGCAGAGAAAGCCTACACTTCAGGGCAGAACCTGGGAGCGAGAGGAGGCATCTGGGTCTGTCCTGCAATACTGAGGGTCTGGTGTGACCGTATTGTGCTAGTTTGTTTGTTTGTGTGGTTGGCAGTAAGCCACACATATAGTTAGCGTTATACGATTTAGTTAGTGCTCGGACGAGCAGGGTTTTATTTGACGTTTTTGCCTGGAGTTAATTCTGTATTTTATTTTGCTTATTCTGCACCTGACGTGAAGGTTTATTTATTTATTTTGCTGCTTTTCCCAAATAAACCTGTTTGCACCTGATTTTGTGCCCCTGTCTCTGACTGGTTGGGTCCGCACCATTGCTGCTACCCCACACTGCATGAAATGATGCTGACAATAACATTATATTAGAGAGTACAGAATCATTGTAGCCCAATCCAGGCATATAAAGACACAGTCCTAACCTACCATTAACCAACCATAGCAGGGGATTCTCCTGCAGAGGAGGCAACATATGCAAAGAAGCTCAAGTGCAAAACCCGAGGGCTCGCATACACGACCGAATCATAACTGCTGAGGACTATTGCAACATGTAGATGAAATACGGCATGTAGATACCGTATTTTTCGGACTATAAGACGCACTTTTTTTCCCCAAAATTTTTGGGGAAAAGAAGGGTGCGTCTTATAGTCTGAAGGTGGCGCCTGGCATCCGCTGTACTAGAGAGGCGGAAGCCGGCAAGTGATAGACGCCATTACAGGTGCCGGGGCCTGAGACATCGCTGCGCTCCTCTGCCCCGCATGAAGCCAGCAGCGGCAGGGGCTCCTCAGTCCCCCCGCCGCTGGCTTCATGAAGGGCAGAGGATCGTAGCGATGTCTCAGGCCCCGGCGTCTATCCCTCCCCGGCATCCGCCTCTCTAGTACAGCGGATGCCGGGTCAGTATCCGTGGCCCCTTCTCCCCCGGGGCCAGTCCCCACCGGCCCCGTACCTGTAAAGTTGCAGGCCGGCTCCTGCGCGGCGATATCGCAGGAGCCGACCTGTTCGGGTGACAGCCGGGAGCCTAATGAGGCTCCCCGGCCTGTCACGGCTATATTAGTATTGCGGCTGGGTCTATGACCAGCCGTAATACTAATATACAGAACGTCCCATAGACGGCAATACAGTTGTATTGCCGTCTATGGGACTTGTGATCAAGTGACCGCAGGTTCAAGCCCCCGGAGTGGAATAAAATAGTAAAAAAAAAAAAAAAAAAAAAAAAAAAAAAGCTTTAAAAAATATGAAATAAATAAAAGTTCTAAATCACCTCCTGTTTTTTTTTTCAATACAAGGTGATCTAAGCAATAGATATCCCCCAAAATGGTATAACTAAAAAGTACAGCTGGCCCCCCAAAAAAAACGCCCTATACATCCCCGTACAGCTGCAGGGTCACCTGTCAATGTGGCCTTGCAGCTGTTGCAAAACTACAACTCCCATATATTAAATATTTTACCAGTTTTTGCTTCAAAATTTTTTTTCCCTATTTTCCTCCTCTAAAACCTAGGTGCGTCTTATAGTCCGAAAAATACGGTAATAGGGGCATGGTCCATGAAGAACTATGGCAATGTGGTAAAACAGAAAATGTGCACAAATAATATACAAACCGCATTAGATGCGTCATTGTAAGTGCATGGGCTGACCTACAAGTCATATACAGATTCGTACAGGGTGTAGGTCTCTATTTTAAGAGGGCAAGTCTTTAAAATAACAAAGCCTATTCTGGCAACGCTCCACAACAGCTGTCATGTCCATGGCCCCATGGCAGTGCAAGCATTACCTACAGCAGAAAGGATGCGTCCGCTCAACACTAGTTTGATGTAGCTTTAAAGGGAATGTCCACCTACAAACGCCATCTCTGGTTTCCAGTTCCGATCATCTGTTAGGCCTCTAGGCGACCCCAGACTCATTTCTCATACAATGCGTCTGGTGTAGACTCGCTGGGTATTATCTTCCTCTAGAGCGGCGTGCACAGAGTTATATCTGCTAAAGGTTTTATAGTTTACAAATTCTATGGACTGTGACGCCAAGTCAATAAGTCATGTGTAGATACAAGTGTTGTCTTATGGTCTCCATAAATATGCAATAGAAGCAAAAAGTCTCCTGTTTGCTAAGATACATCACTGTACGGACGGGGCCTAGTCTGACCTTCAGGGGCTTACAATTGGGCTCGGTCAATGAAACCATTTGGGATAGTGGTGTATCAGACTGGTCTCGGACCCTGTCATCTTGCCACAATAGGATTACAGATGTATTAGATGGTGTCGCTATCATACATGGTCAGGACCAAGGTTTGGGGGAACAGTCTGCTTATGGTTCTTTTTTTTTTTTTTTAAATTCAAAGTTTTTATTGCAAATTTTTATAACACACAAAAACAGTGAACATCAGGGCCAACCATCGCCCAGAGATGTACAAAGACAATATACAAAAGCAAAATGACAAATAACAATTAAAAAAGAGAAAGCACCGAACAAAACGGAATCATCAGGGAGAATCCCTGGACAAACCAAGTAAGGCAAATTAAGGGATGAAAAGGGGGAAAAGAAAAAAAAAAAGTAACAAACCATGGCAGGAGAGTAGGAAAGAAAGAGGGGATAGAAAAGAGAGGAGGAGAAGAGAAAAAGAGAGAGAGGGAGAGAAAGAGAGAAAGAAAAAAGAAAAAGAAAAGAAAAGAGAAAAAAAAAAAAAAAAGGGGGGGGGGGGGAGGGAGAATGGGAAGGGGGGGGAGGGGGAGCGAGCAGAAGACAAACCCGAAAACCCACGTACCAGCGAGACCTGCAGATATAGTGAAGGTCGTCAGTTCTAAGAGAGAGGACCAGAACCCAGGAGCGTCCGATACTCTCCGGTACCCTGAAACTGGAACCAGTGATACCAGGTCTTGATGTAAGCATCAGTCGAGTCCTGCAGGAAAGAGGTAAGTTCTTCCATCCGCATAATCTCATTGACCCTGGAAATCCAGAGGGATAGAGGAGGGGCTTCTACACGCTTCCAGAAGAGCGGGATACACGCACGGGCAGCGATGACCAAGAAGCGAAGCAGAGAACGTTTATAAACTTTCACCGAGGACTCGCAATGATTGAGGAGAAACAGGGCCGGACCCAAGTGGTGGGGGGTATTGGTGAGTTGCAAGGTGACACGTTTGACTCCATCCCAAAAAGAGGACAGAGCAGGACAGGACCAGAAGATATGAAGCATGTCACCGTCTTCTTGACCACATCTCCAACACAAAGGAGACACCTGAGGGAAAATAGCGTGTAACCTCGTAGGGACCCTGTACCACCGTGACAAAAGTTTATAACTAGCCTCCTGGTAGCGGGAGCTGATCGAGGTGGAGTGGGAAAGGCGGAAAATTCGACGCCTCTGTTCCCGGGAAAGAGAAAGAGACAAGTCACCTTCCCATTTCAACAGAAATGGGGGCACAAAGTCATCCGGAGGCTCAATTAAGAGTCGATATGTGAGCGAGAGAGAATGACGAAGGGGGCCATCCCCAACCAAAATCCTCTCCAAGGACGTAGGTTCAGAGCGGAACTGCTTATGGTTCTTAATGGACTTGTCCTGTCCTTACTAAAGTTCTGTTTTTCAGTGTAATAAGGGACAGCAGCGGTTATAGGGACCAAGAGCTCAGACAACCCGTAATGTGCAGTCATGTGATGAATGTGAGCGATGGAGATGATTACATATTATTCCTTACTGGCGACATCATAGATAGATAGATAGATAGATAGATAGATAGATAGATAGGAGATAGATAGATAGATAGATAGATAGGACATAGATAGATAGATAGATAGATAGATAGAACATAGATAGATAGATAGATAGATAGATAGATAGATAGATAGATAGATAGATAGATAGGAGATAGATAGATAGATAGATAGATAGATAGGACATAGATAGATAGGAGATAGATAGATAGATAGGACATAGATAGATAGGAGATAGATAGATAGATAGATAGATAGATAGATAGATAGATAGATAGATAGATAGATAGAACATAGATAGATAGAACATAGATAGATAGGAAATAGATAGATAGATAGATAGATAGATAGATAGATAGATAGATAGATAGACAGATAGATAGGAGATAGATAGATAGATAGATAGGACATAGATAGATAGATAGATAGATAGATAGATAGATAGATAGATAGATAGAACATAGATAGATAGGAGATAGATAGATAGATAGATAGATAGATAGATAGATAGGACATAGATAGATAGATAGATAGATAGATGATAGATAGATAGAACATAGATAGAACATAGATAGATAGGAGATAGATAGATAGATAGATAGATAGATAGATAGATAGATAGGAGATAGATAGATAGATAGATAGGACATAGATAGATAGATAGATGATAGATAGATAGATAGATAGATAGATAGATAGATAGATAGATGATAGATAGATAGATAGATAGATAGATAGATAGATCGATCTGGCTGGTGAGGACATTTATAGATAATTCTGTAAAACAATCTTTATTTTATTCTTTACACGAGGTTTGAGAACGAGACAATATTTGTACAATCACATAAACTATTAATTCCGGGGTTCTTCGCTTCCCGGGATCTGTTTAGTGTCATTTATTAGCATTTGGTTTTTGTTGGGGTGACATACTGCTGAGGACTATGTGACACGTTGCAGACAGGCGGTGTGTGGTCTGTGTCTTTGCCTTATGTTTCCCCAGACAAACAGCAGTAGCAAAAGACCCCTGTGTGCGACCCTGGTCTTATATACAGTAGCGGCGCTCAGGACCCTCACTCTGGATTTATGTCTGGTGTCTTGTCTTGTCTGGTGTCTTGTACCATCTGTGATCTGTGCTAAGGAAAGTAACCTGGAGCTTTGACCAGTAGTCCATAGTGGAAATGGAAGCAGCTAATACATGATATTCACTTTTGGAAAACACAACAAGTGCTTCGATACCACTCATATTCAACCAACGCTTACCAGTCCAGCTGCCCCTTTATAAATGGGATGTCATTGTGTCTCCAGGATAACCAATGGTTAGAGTCATATAAAGGGACATATATTGTATACCGTATATACTCGAGTATAAGCCTACCCGAATATAAGCCGACCCCCCTAATTTTACTACAAAACAACTGGGAAAACTTATTGACTCGAGTATAAGCCGAGGGGGGGGGGGGAAATGCAGCAGCTACTGGAACATTTTCAAAAATTAAAATGGTTTTTGGGTGCAGTAGGTGCTGGGGAAGGGGAGGGGGTGTTTTGGTTGTCTGTCTGTCCCTTCTCTGAGCTTGAGGACTGAAGTTTTTTTCCCCCCACGTGGAATTCAGCCTGGCTGACTATAGGGGATCTGCAGTGCTCCTATTAACCCCTTCCTGACGGAACAGGAGCACTGCAGATCCCCTATATTCAGTAGACCGGGCACTGTCAGACACAAGGATACCTAATGTGTATGTGTGTCACAGTCATTTTCTACTTTTATAGGTATTTTTTTCTCTTCTTCACTATTTTATGGGAGATTCTATACATTACTATTGCAGATGGTCATAGAACCCCCCCCCCCCCACCCCCACCCCCAAAAAAAATAAATAAATAAAATTATTTTTTATTTTTTTTTTGCTGACTCGAGTATAAACCGAGAATGGCTTTTTCAGCACAAAAACTGTGCTGAAAAACTCGGCTTATGCTCGAGTATATAGGGTAATCCTTTTCGTCTATTATAGAGCGCGGGGGACATTTGTACGGTTTTGTGCGCAGCGTCCCTGTATGATTTATATCTCAGCCTTACCTGTAATATGACATGTCCATTGGGCGCCAATAGATATTCATTTGGAAAATTTACCAAAAATTCTTAAAAAAATAACATACAAATCTGATTTACACGCTGAGCCATTTCCTGGTGACACATTCCCTTTATGTGACAGCAGGCGTCTTGGTTGTTTTTCTAAGGATGTCATAAAACATTGTCACCTGTGAGTCCCGTCCGGCAGATGGACGCTGCGCAGGATCGCACCCGACCCCTTACACTGGGACCTGATGTATTTCTGTCCTGAAGTCAAACTCAAGTCACCAAATCTTAGTGACAAAGAACGGCAACTGGTTCTTCCACCCACACAAGGCCTGTGAAGGAGACTGAAGCGAATTCCTTACAGGATTATATTTCCTCTCTGAGTAATATTACTGGCAGTAGAATCAGTGTAAAGGAGAACGCGGAAGGAATTCACCTCATAGCGGAGATCTCGGCCTTTGGGCGGTTTCACATGAGCGTAATACAGACGCATATCCGTGTCTATGTTATGGCCATAAATGTTTTCCTACCACAGGTCTATTTACCCCAACTAACAGCACCGCAGAGTGTAAGACGGGGTTTTTTGGAACGGATTTTGACATGGAGGTTGCTGGTCCAAAAAACGGCTAGCCGCGACTGGATACCAGTGCAGTGCATACAGCGCACCGACATCCAGTCGCGGCATTCCACTCCGGATTAGGCCCAAATGAATGGAGGGAGGTGTCGCACCGCGGACGCTGTGGTGGATTCCTCGGCAAGAAAGGGCAGCTCACTTCTTTTTTCCACGAGCGGCCTAAAACCGCCAGCGGAGAAAAGAAGTGAACAGCGCCAATTGAAATCAATGGGAAGCGGATTCCGCGTCCAAATCCGGTCCAAAAAAACCCCGCGTGAACTTACCCTAAAGCTGTTAAATCAGATCACAAGACAAGAGGTCAATTTGTGTCTGCGGTATAAATTTATATGTAAATTGTGTGACAGCAGATTTAGCACAATAACGATTGGAGGATTTGGTTGTATGGTGGATTTACATGCTACAAACATCAATGTCACATTAGGATATGGAGACGTCAGGGCCCCTTTTATGAGCTGGAACATTGTCCCCCATTCATTGATATCAATCCCAAAGTAATCTATTGGTGGCTCAGTGGTTAGCAGTGCAGCGCTGGAGTCCTGGGTTCAAATCCTGCCAAGGACATCTGTAAGGAGTTTGTATGTTCTCCCCGTGTTTGCGTGGGTTTCCTCCCACACACCAAAGACATACTGATAGGGAATGTATATAGTGAGCCCTATATGGGACAGTGACTGACGATATCTGTAAAGTGCTGCGGAATATGATGGCGCTATATAAGTAAGCATAATAAAAAAGTAATATATGACCACTGGTTAGATTGCTATGTAGATTGCCATAGGGGCCACTGTTTTTAAAAGACACTCCATGTACATTCGAAAGTACAACTAGGTTCACACGAGGCTTCCATCCCTGTTCTGGTCCGCTGGAGGACGAAAGCAACAGAAAGGTGGACTGCTAAAATGGTGGTAACACACAGTAAAACGGAAATGGATGGAGAAAAAAAGTCACATTTTCCGGTAGAGACCGTGACGGAACGTGAACATAGCGTTAGAAGACTTCATTACAAATAATGATTCATTCATTTCCTACTAGATGGAATATAGCCTCATGTACCTTTGTATTCGTGCCCTTCCTTGCCAAGTTTTACTACGTCGTCCGATAGTCCTTCTGCCTAAGACCACATAGCAATACGGGATACGGGTAAATAGAGGTGTGTGGTGGATATACACAGCACCCTGATAATAACATTCCCTGTCGTCCCACCAGCGGCACAAGGCTGTATTGTGCCGCTGTTAGGACTAAGGGAAAACAGATTATCTACATAATCGTCCATTCTCTACGGAAGTAACAAGGCCAAGAGATTCATTACAGCAGCTGTCCGGGATGCTCAGATTTTGGTTTTATTTATAGGGGTGTATAGCGGTATGGCGTACAAGTCATATATTTCATGGACCAGCCATGTGAACAAACTACAGGTGCGGGAAATTCCTCTTCATTTTCGCCATGGGACGCACTGTCATGTTCAATATTTGGCGGATTCTTCATAGGATTAGCCCCACTGCAGCCCTAGATTGGTGAGACATTCAGGTATATGAATGATATGAATCTAATATGTCTTAGAATTTGGGAATATAATGGAGCTTTGGAGCAGAGCGGAGGTCGTCCGTACAGGAAATCCAGCTGCTAATGATTGACCGACCACCAACACATGCACGGCCGCCCCCCTTACATGACAGACAGTGTAAGCAAAATAAAGCCGACACTTGTGACGTTCTCTAGCAGGAGAGGCTTACAAATTCCACAGCCCGGTGCAAGTATATATAGAAAAAAAAAATTCTAAAAATAACAAGTAATACACAAGGGGGTGGGGGGTTGTTCAGGGTAGCTACGAGACCTGAGACCAATACTCAGAAGGTGAAGAGATAGGAAGACCCCTAAGACACAGAACAACATAAAGCACCGAGGATACGAGCTGCAGTGAACGCGTCTGCTGTAGGTAAGCTATACCGGGATACTGACTCCTATTTGGGGGGGTAGAATTCACATAAAAAGAAGGATTATACCATGTATTACTTTCCTTCCAGGGTGAGATGTGACCAATGCTCCAATGGGAGACTGGAACTTGCTAGGGAAACTTCTTGAGAAAGCGCAAGAACATTCCACCGTCGTAGGCAAAGTCTGGTTGACCGTCCTGTTTATTTTCCGGATACTTGTCTTAGGATCGGCGGCTGAAAAAGTTTGGGGCGATGAGCAGTCCGGCTTCACCTGCGACACCAAACAACCCGGATGTCAGAACGTGTGCTACGACAAAACATTCCCCATTTCGCACATTCGATTTTGGGTGCTTCAGATTATTTTTGTGTCCACCCCAACGCTCATTTACCTAGGACATATCCTGCACCTTGTACGCTTGGAGGAAAAGCAGAAGCAAAAGGAGAAGTTACGTCAAAGCAAAGCGAAACCCGAGAGTGACAAACAGCTACTCCTGGAGCCCACAAAACCCGCACCGCAACCGCTCAAAGATGAATTGGGCAAAGTCCGGTTGCGAGGGGCGCTTCTGCGAACATACGTCTTTAACGTACTCTTCAAAACTTTGTTTGAGGTAGGATTCATTGTGGCGCAGTATTTTCTGTACGGATTTCAGCTGCAGCCGCTCTACACGTGTAGCCGGTGGCCTTGTCCCAACACGGTGAACTGCTACATTTCCCGTCCTACAGAAAAGACTATATTTATTCTCTTCATGTTAGCCGTAGCCTGCTTGTCTCTGCTGCTCAATCTGATTGAGATTTACTATCTGGGATTCACCAAGTGCAGACAGGGCCTATCGGGCTCACATTACGAGTCGGTGCCAAAACTTCCAACCAAGACGGGAAGCCTCACTCATACACACATTATTCCACATTACCCCCATTACTCTCCCTCCGAGAAAGGATCCAGCTTTAGTCCATCTCTTCCATTTCCCATCTCCTCCAGTAAGAACACACCATCGGCCATCGATAGCAGCCAAGCCGCAAGGAAGCAGAACCGGGAGAACCAGGCTGTCGAACGGAACGGTATTCCCGAGATGAACGTCGCACTAGAGAGTGGAAGTGAACTGGATCATAGCGAGCAGCAGAGACTCCAGAGCAGGAACAGCAGGCAGAGTAGCACCAGGTCACGGCCCGGAGTGCTAGCAGTGTGACGGGTGCACATGGGGGGTAAGAGCACTGCACAAATGAAATAGAGCTGGTCATGTTTTGCGTCTGTGACTTTACTAGTGATATAGAACAGTGAGTTGGTGTCTGTGTACAAGTGTCCTGGTGGTTAAATATTTATAACATTCAATAAATATTTCAGCCGTAGTGACTTTCACTCCAAGGAATCAATCTGCGGTAAAACATAACAGGCCGTCTCTTTATATACACAGGCGGTAACAGGCAGCTGATGTATATACTATACACATAGGTAGGTAACTGGAATACTAACACGAGTGCCGAGAAAATGCAGCAAAACAAGACGCAGCGGCTGCAAAAACTAAGAAGGAACCGTTTACAGATTCTTTCTAGGTACCAAAATCTATTGCAATGATTTTGCAAAACTGGACAAGGCACTGAGTGTTCGGGGTTAATCTTGCAGGGTAAAAGCTTGTGCAAAAAATGCAAAGGGTAGGGGGCAATGCGGTGGCTCAGTGGTTAGCGCTGTAGCCCTGGGTTCAAATCCCCCCCAGCAACATCATTTTCAAGGAGTTTGTATGTTCTCCCCGTGTTTGCGTGGATTTCCTCCCGTTCTACAAAGACATACTGATAGGGGAAAAAATGTGCATTGTGATTCCTATATCATGTATCCCTATATGGGGCTCACAATCTATGTTAAAAAAAAATGCAAATGGTGTTTGTTGTAATGCAATTCAGTTCAATTTAGGTGGCTGCCGACCATGCGGATGGGTTATATAATTATGCATAGTTAACATTTCCAGTGAATGGGCCCCCAGGTTATTATTTGGGGACACACAAATCCTTTTTCACTGCCCGGGGTGTGGATGGGAGAGGCCGTGTGTGTGAAAGGCAGTGGATACGATTATGCTCCCAAACAAATATTCCTAATAAAGGAGAAGGCCGTGGTAAGAAGAGATAACCTCCAGGTCTATTTGGAGAAAGTCAAATTTACATTTTATATCATACAGATTGCAGCTCAGATTCTGCAACACACAGGTCGCGCTGCCAATACATAGTCTGTAGTGTTCTGTATAGTGAAAGGGTTTGGCAGGATTGTAATTCCTATCAGATCGGTGAGGGTCTGACGCTGGACACCCCTGGTGGTGGCCCCTCCATTGTTTACAGAGAACCCATTTGCTTCTATATGTACAGTATGAGAGGACAAAACACCCTAAATAATAATCAGCAGGGGTGTTGAGAATCTGACCCCATCTATCTAATATAGATGATCTAGGGCAGGGGTCAGCAACCTTTGCACTCCAGCATCTGTGAAACCACAACTCCTACCATGGGAGTTGCAAGAACATCAGAGTGAGTATGCATGCTGGGAGTTGTAGTTTTGCAACAGCAGGCGTGCCGAAGGTTACCTACCCCTGGCCTATGCTAAGAATCAGCCATCAATATTAAAGTCCAGGATGATCCCTTTAAGAGCACCTTGTCCATGCACTGTTTGTTCTTACGTTTATTCTGGGACATGTGTGATGACAGCAGCCGTGTGACATTGGTGACAACAGAAACGGGTGGGTGGGCACATAGGGAGCAGTCAAAGCAAGTCAAAGATGCGAGAGCGGCAGCACTTACAAAAGTTTTAGGCACTTAAACACATCACATTCTGTAGCTAGGCCTCTCTCAGACATGTCCCTGATCAGACACACGCAGGAAATTAAAAGTTTTATTTGCAATGAAACTTTCCCACAAACAGGGCTGTCCAGGACCTAGCACATGACAATCGAGAACATGGGGCGAGGGCTACGGCACTCGCATAAAAACACTATGTACATATTTGAAAAGCAGCCAAACCATTGAACAGGTTAAAAAAAAAAAATGTCAAAGAGATAAATGAAAATGAAAGAAAAAAAAAAAAATGCCCAATCGTCATTTTGCACAAACAGTCTCCTTTTAACAAAAAAAGAAAAGGGCCTTGACAGGGGATTGGTCACCTATGACGACACGAAGCATGAGAATATGGCAAGTCAGGCTACTCCATTATGAAGACGTTGCGACCCTGTCTGTTCTTGGTATGAAAGTTAATGTGGAGTTACAAGGACACTTGCTGGCCAATGGCAGAATTACAATGTAAGTGTTGAACCGATGATGGAGACAGCGTAAAGGCCTGGGCGATATCTATCATTGGGAGGACTGAGCAGCAGCGGCGGCGGCTGCAGAAACCAGAGGATGGTGTGGAAGAAGCGAACGTCATTGCAAGGCCTATCCGTGAGGGGGTACATAGGAGCACCCAGGAGAGATATCTTAGAAACGCCGTACTTCAGAGCAGACACGTGGATAATGTGAAGCAGGGAAGCCTACTATGTATTGGAGTGATACTAAGTCCTCCATGACTCTGGTCCTACAGGCCCTAACACAACGCCATCTTTAAGAAGAAAAAAAAATTCACAAAATTCAGCAGCCCACTCCCTCTCTCACGTGCCCTCCTATGATGTAGAGGATGTGAGGACAGAACATTGATAGATCACTCTGCAACATAAAGCTTTCAGGAAGGTGTGATGGGGGAAGAGTGGCCGGCACCTTGTTGTGCTCGAGTCTGTGGGAGATGAATTCCCGAACTGAAGTCCTTTATCTTCGCCATTGGTCTTGCCGTTCAGAATGCCATGGACGGTGAAGCTCACAATCCATTCCATCGCTTATAGTTCACCCCACCCTTGTGTCCGCCTAGTCGGTGTCCTCGCCTATACTGCCCCCCCGTAACTGTTCTTCGTACACCTCTCTGACGGCTAGAATGCGGCTCAGCATACTCTGCAACATGCTTTTGTCCATTGGAATAACAGAGTACCAAAGAGGAGATTCTGCCACACATGACCGCTCCGGCTGCAGGTAGAACACGTCCGCACGGTTTCGAAGATTTTCAGGACTGGTAAAGCGGGAGAAACACAGAAAAGACAAGTCAGATGTAAAATTTAAATGGTCCGTGCACTGAAATGTATCCCAGGGTGAAAGGACCCTTAAGGCCAAGGAGGCTGCCCTGGACATCCCACAGCTGAACCACCTATGGCAAAAACCAGACTCAGCAATGCAAAGGGAGAAAACTTTGGCCAAAAATGCAGCAATAATTGACATGCGGGGTTCAAAATGTCTCATGCTATGGGGTTTTTGCTGCAGTGTGTGAATAGGAATTTGTTTAAAGGGATCCTATCATTGGATACCCATTTTTACTGACTAACACGTAGGAATACCCTTAAGAAAGCCTATTCTTCTCCTACCTTTAGATGTCTTCTCCGCGCTGCCGTTCAGTAGAAATCCCAGTTTCCTTCTGTATGCAAATGATTGCTCTTGCAGCACAGGGGGCGGGCCCCAATGCTGCGAGAGAACTCTCCAACAACACCTCCATCTTCTTCTGGAACGGCCTCTCCCTGTGTCTTCTTCCGTCCTGGGTTTCAATCGTCTAGGTATGCGTAGTCAGCTCTGTCATTGGGCCGAGCCAACTGCGCATGCTGGGCCACAAGAAAATGGACGCTTACCCCAGCTTACAGTGTAAGCGGCCATTTTCTTGTAGCCCGGGCATGCGCAGTCGGTTTTGCCCGAGGCCTAGAAGATTGAAACCCAGGACGGAAGAAGACACAGGAAGAGGCCGTTCCATGAGAAGATGGAGGCGGCGCTGGAGAGTTCTCTCGCAGCACTTGGGGTGGTCCCCAAGAGAACTCATTTGCATACAAAAAAAACAAACAGATTTCTACCGAACGGCGGCGCAGAGATGACATCTAAAGGTAGGAGAAGAATAGCCTTTCTTAAGGCTCTTTCTACATGTTAGTCAGAAAAAAGGGTATCCAATGATAGGATCCCTTTAAATCTCATCCATTACACTGCACACCAGTGCCAGGATATGTGATAACATGGCTGACAGGTGATTGCCTACAAACAGGGCTGTGGAGTGACCCAGCAACTCAATCACTGGATTTTACGGTCGAGTCGAAGCAGAAGTTGAACTATAGACAAATGGACACTATGGAGTTTATGGTTTGGCCTCCACAGCCCTGCCTCCGGACACTGAACAGTAAGAACCAGGGTGCTCGGCCACTCAGCACACAACACAGCTCTGCTCGACTGAACGTAGTGCCATTGTATCAGAGTTCATAAAACTTCGGTTTAAAGGTCATACCATTTAGAAAGGTAAAACTCATAAAACTTGACAGGACACCGCAGAGGGTTCATCTTATTCTCGTGCTGCTCCATTAATGGCTGCTGATCATCGTCACGCTTCCGCTTTGCTAAACTTTCTTTGGAGACACAAACACAAGAGACAAGTCATTGTCACCTACTGCCTACTGTGCAGGTCAGGGGGTGCAGACAAGGAACGACCAGGCTCCTCGGTGCAGGATAACCCCCATGGGTGCCGATGCAATGTGACCTACCTCTGCCTTTCTTTTGCCGCACGGGGGGGTAGTATCTGATGCTCACTACTTTCGAGGTTCCTCTGCTGGTTGTGCATTTGCGGGAATGTCTAACCACATTGGTAAAGGATAACTGCATGTGCTCTTCTGCGGTCCGCAGGCCAAAGAATTTGGTATTAAAGAACATGAGTGTGTTGAGGAGCACGTAGGGGGAATACACACCCAGCTGTTTACAGTCCCACAGATGTTCTTCTTCCACTCGTGAGAATATCATCCCTGAAATTGGCCACATGTCAGGTAGGGACCATAGAAGGCCTCATCTATATAAACTCTACCAGCACATATTACCATAGTCCCCCCCCCCCTCCCCCCCCCCAAACTTTAGACATGTGTGGAGTCTGATATGACACTACACATATTAAAGCCGTGTGCCCGGTAGAGCGATCACCGCTGCCCCCGACAGCATCAAACCCCATTTCTTACTACTGGGTGCCAGGCTGCGGTGCCATGCTGTCAGAATCTTATTCAGTTCTTGAACGAAGGTCAGGTAATAGAGGTCCGTGAAGATGTTCACCATCCGGTTGTTTTCGAGGAGGTACTGTGTGAGGGAAAGAGCGTATGTGTTAACCAGTCAGTGGAAGGAAACAGCGTCCTTATTACATTATTATACCTTGTGTTTGCAGCAAAGACTTGATAGAGATTTTATATACAATGTGACTGGATTTAGGCGTCTGGATAGCAATGAGAAACCCATACATACATAGCAGCATCCTATAGAGGACCATATGTAGTTATACCATTAAGATGGCGGAGATTGATCTGCACAGAATCATAACGAACTCAGCAAACTAGGCCTGTATACAGTG
Source organism: Leptodactylus fuscus (assembly GCF_031893055.1). NCBI lineage: Eukaryota > Metazoa > Chordata > Amphibia > Anura > Leptodactylidae > Leptodactylus > Leptodactylus fuscus. The sequence continues at coordinate 13,644,271 of NC_134275.1, read as the reverse complement.
TAACACCAACATAGGGGGAAAGTTACTTTATAGAATCCATTGTCATATACCCCATTAGGGAAGTCTGACTTAAAGGTCTATTGTGATGCAGCCCTATGCTCAGGTTAGGTTAGGATTACACCCGGACCCCTCACCAATTCGCTGCACCAGGAAGCCTTTACATACAGACTAGAGCTGGAAACAGAAGGCCCCGTATACTGTATGGCAGCCATGCAGCTCTGATCCTATCTCATGTCATGCAACTCATTCACACAGATCATGACGGTGAACTGCTAGAAACTTCTGGGGGACGGAGATAAAATAAGGAGTTTGCTTTTCATAGTTGACATAGGAATAAGAAATTCAGAGACCTACAAGGGGCACGCAAACTAAATGTAGGGGAAATAAAAGAAAAAAGAGGCAACTCTCACCTGCTGGATGCCCAGGCACAGGTAGTAAATGCTGTCCGGCTCATAGCGTTCGCCATTCGGTCGGGTTATCTCCTTCACAAATTGGGCTAAACCATAGTTAAGCTCGGCTGCTGTACAGGCTAAGATGTCCTCTTTGATACGCATAGGTTTAGCTACATAAAAGAAGCAAATGTATACATATAAGTATTACTATAGTAATAAGTGGAAGGACTGGGCACAGCAAGCAGTCATGGAGGCTACAAAATCATCCCTGGCTACCACATTTCATTTCGGCCCATCACTCCATACACTTGGCAGTCATTTCTATATATTTCCCATTCCTTTTGTAGCCATTCTTGGCTTTGATTCCAAAGACCGCTGCGTTTCCGCAACGTGGGGCCACAGCCTTAAAGACATTAGACACTACTAGAGATGAGCGAACACTGTTCGGATCAGCCGGTCCGAACAGCACGCACCCATAGAAATGAATGGAAGCACCTGTGACACCGGCCGGCCGCCGGCAAAATCAGCATCACAGGTGCTTCCATTCATTTCTATGGGAGCGTGCTGTTCGGACCGGCTGATCCGAACAGTGTTCGCTCATCTCTAACTACTATTATTTCCAACTTACGGCCAAAACGTAGCTCCTCTCCTTTGCTCGGCTCTCCCCCTTCATACTTTCGCTGCACCCAAGTTTTCCAGGCATTAACCCCATAAGTAAAACTGAGGTTTGTGCTGCTCCGCTGACTGAGAAGAGAGTCCCGGGAGCTGCTCTCTTTCTCCGATAGAAGCATACGCTTCGGACCCTGCAAACGGTGAATATGTAGATTAGTAATTCCTTCACGTAGACGAATCCGCACGACTGCCGTTGGAATGGGATTCTCACCTTTCGTAAAACTCGAGACGCGTCTTGTTCTGAAGCATCGTCAGAGCTCACTAATCCGCAATCCAGCAGGAAATCCACGCTCTGGTTTATATCGGCAGAATCTGCACCAGAAGAAGGAAGACGTCATTTATAGCTTGTGTAAGATTGATGGGAAGTCTGAAGACCAACAGAGAAACAAAGGCAGCTTACTTTTTGGAAAGTCAGCCTCCAAGTCCTGCCCCGGTTCTTCTAGCACATTCGCCATTTTAACAGCCATTGCTAATACATCATCTCGTGTGGGTCCAAAGATATCGCAGTCCTCCAATAGACCCTCAGCGCTCTGGTCACTGGAAAGCTCTATAGGAAAGCAAGCGCAGATTAAAGTGATGAGGTTCATGTAACAGATTCCAGAAATTTTTTTTAAAAAAATTCACTCTGAATTCCCATTTTCCTTTACTGCAGCCTTACCGCACAGGTCAGAGGACTTGTCCAGCCCTTCGGCCTCTGCAATCATTTCAGCCATGGCCAGTATATCAGCTTCTAATGGGTTGGAAGGAATTTTCACTTTCAGTTCCTCAATGGTTTCCACTATCTTATCAGTATTTTCCAACGTAGTAGGTAGCAGCACAGGGACAGGCACCTGACGCGACAACAGGGGCAGGAACGTTAACAATAGAAACTTAAAGGAGCAATAAGCAGAATAGAAAAAGGGCCGACAACAACAAGGGGAGCAAAAAAATCTCTACTCACCGGAACAGGCAGAGAGAATGGGACAGGCACTTTTTGAGAGTATAAATTCATAGGTACTGGCACAAATATGGGCACAGGGATAGGCAGAACAATGACCTGTGGTTTCCAATCCTCATCTATGGCAGAAAGTGACATTTAGATTTAAAAAAAAAATAAATAAAAAATAAAATAAAATAATAATAATAATAATAATAATATATAAATTAAAATATTTCATTAGATTTCCATTATGGTCGGCATACAGATGAGACCCGCACGCATACATATTCTCTCATAAAGCTACAAGCCTTTCGTTTGTCTTCTCCACTTACCTGTCTGACAGTCTTTGCTTTTCGTTTCCACCCGACATGAGACCCCGCGATTCTGCATTAAAGGTTTACACATAGCAGCCTTGTTTTTCCGTGGTACGCTGGGACTAGGAGGTGGCGGTGGAGCAGGGGAAGTCTGTGGGGAGCTTGGTTTTGGTGATGCCTAAGATGATCAGATTGTTACATACCTTTCATATAAAGTTTAGAGATACATCAAGATTACGGAGATTGACTTTTTTATGCTGGAAACCTCTATTTGACTTGATACAACCCTATCATAAGGCCCCGGACATTCAGCGTACTGTATAAATCAAAAGTGAAGACATTTGCCTTTCCCCTCTACTTCGCAATCTTCTGCAATGAGCCTTCACTATCCTATCCTGCAATGTCAGGTTTTCTAGCTCACCCTAGTGCTAAAGTCTCAGTAACGCTGCACATTACTGCTGCATAATGTCCCTTACGCTGCTGCTACCGAGTATGAAGTTGTGTCTAACAAGACATAAACCCAGGCACTGTACCTTGTATTACAGAATGGCTCAATGTCTGTTGTTTTCGCTTCCATTTGACATGAGAATCCATGAACCTGTGGACCTGGCACTGTATAACCTAATCTGACCCAGTCCCGAGTTCTGTGCTGTACTATTATATATATATATATATATATATATATATATATATATATATATATATATATATATATATATATATATATATATATATATATATATACACACCCTGCATGCCATAAAGTAGGAAGGGGTTAATAGGTCATTTGGCTGGATACAAGTTATCAGCTGTTATTATATCCGGTTCTTCTCCAGATCACCTTTGTAATCACCACTATGTTTTTACTCACTGCGTTAGTCTCCATTTTCTGTGGTGTGCTTGCTGGGGGTTTGGATCCTGCATTTTGACCTGGTGAGATCAAAGGAGATCCAGTTCAAACAATATAAAGCAGAATTAAACTATAAATGTATTAAAGGTGTATTTCCACAACAGCAATCATATTTAATGTAAAGTTACTTTGCAATATATCATCGTATCGCATGCATGCGTCGCTCTAACGGATAAAGAATATGTCCAGCCCTACTTATGAAGCTGACATCTCTGCTGAATTCATCTTGCTAAATGAAGACAGACTGCAGCTCACAGATGTCACATGTCAGCTTCACAAGTCTATGGAGTGGAGGGAAAGCGTGAGCAGGAGCAGTGTTGGAGTGAAAAAGGAAGTTTCTCTCTGACCCCATCTGCTTTCCCCCCTATATATGAATAGGCAGACACTCAGATAAGCAGATTCTCCTCTACTGTCTGTGAGGACCATACTGGCTAGAGTCCACCTGAAAGCTCAGTGGCGACACAGATTGAGCACAGAGGGGAAAACTGCTAAAAACACAGGATACAATTCATAAAACTGCCAGAAATGTAATATTGAATTCTACCAAGTTTGTTAAAGGGTTAGGTACAGCTTAAGAGAATGTATGCCATGTGAGGAGCCCAACCAGTCCTATTAGTCCTGTTTCTAGGCCCTTCACTCGTCCACGTACCTTTCTTACTGTGCAGCAGGCTTTCCGGCCCTTTCTGTGTGTCTAGATTGGGTTGGTTTTGTTGGTTATAGAATCGTAACAGACATTGTTGATTGCAGAAATGTTTTATTTCTCCGCGCCAGTGAATGGTTTCTACCAATTTGCCCTGCCGTTTGCAGGCGTGACACCTCGCTGCCTATAGAGAAACAATAAAGCATTGCAGATGGTCATTTTTTTGTTGTATTGTAAATTCAGTGCAATGTATGCAGTGTCTCAAGTTACTATGAACCACTATACATAAACATTGTGTGACTCTCCTTATTCCATTTACCTTGAAGTACCACAGTAGATACTTGCTCTTGCATTCTTCACTGCAAAAGTCCCATGTGCTACCATCCAGTTCTTCAGTGACGGCCCGCTGACAGGTCTGAGAGCAGTAAGTACAGGTTATACAACACAGGCCTAGGTTCTTGGTAAAGTCCTGTTTGTATAGAAGCACACAACCTGTGAAAGGAGCAAAGAGAGAAACACTAAGAAACAGGTTATTATTGTCCACCACCACAATGCTATAGGACTGAATGGTTGGCCAACAGTAACAAGTATCATCTATTCACAGGATAGTGGGTGAGGGTCTGGTCATTGGTGGTCCATTGGAGACTTGGCCGAAGAAACCGCCTGAGATTGGTGGAGAGAAATGTCCTGCATGGAGAACTTTTCTTTCTACTGGTTTCAGTATAAACTGTGGACACTCGCTAGATCCCATTATAGTGTAGTGTCCATAGGTAACCATTGTTTGGCTGTGTGAACAACCGAGAGCCGTGTGCCAGATGTGAACCTAACAACTATTTTTTGGTGCACATACGGCCTGGGACGTGGGGGCATCTGCTTCTAAGAGCTCGTTCACATGGGGCAAGAGGGGGCAGATTTTGACGCCAAATCCACCTCAAAATCCGCCCCCTCACAATAGAGGTCTATGTAAACCGCTAGTGTTCTTTTTTACAATGTGTTCCCGCTCGCGCAAAAAAGAAGCGAGCTGCCCTTTCTTCAGAAAGATTCCGCCCCGGTGTCCGCCTCGCGACACCTCCCTCCGGACTAGGCCCATTTATTTGGGCCTAGTCCGGAGCGGGAAGCCGCGACAGGCACATTTTGGCTTCCTGCGTCACAATCAGGACCAATATACGCAATACCGTACCCCGTGTGAACTAGCCCTAAGGCGAATGTACGTCTGTGACCGCCAGAAAACTCCCAGGCCCGTCTTGTCGCTGCCTCTCCTGTTATCACTTTAGTTTGTTGATTCCCAATGACTAGGCTTCTTACACTGCGATGTATTAAGTGTTGCTTTAATTTTCTTAAGCAGTTTAGCTTCGGTCCATGCAAGTACCAGAATGAGATAGCGAGATGAAGTGAAGACGAGTCAGTGCATTACTTACCCTCACTACAAAAATTCTTCTCCACACCTGAAAACCGTATCTTTTCATGCAGGATTTTTTCTTGCTTACAATATTCACATTGTGACACCACTCCATGAAGGCGCTTGTAGTCCTCACAGCAATCTTTACAACAGAACTGATACACGTGATCCTGTAAGAAGACATTTAGATTGAGCAGAATACGGGACTATACTATGCGGACTCATACTTTCACCGTGAAGCGACAACCCCTTACCTGCCAATCCAAGATCTCTGGTTTTCCGGTAAACATGTTGTGACAATAATGACAATTGAGATGGATGCCACCCTCTGGACTGGTACGCTAAAAGATACGGGATACTCTCATGAGCAACATATCACCAAACTTTGAATTTGAAGAAACTTTATTGTAACCGTTCGCTGACAAACTATGCAACAGAAGTGTCACCAGAAAATGACCTACAGTGATCAACTTTTGGTGAGGTTTTTAATACCTTTCCCAAGTCTCAAAATCTAAAATGACCAATAATCAGATATAAAAGATCATATCCAGTCCTACAAACAGAACAGATAACCCTAATACTAGTAATAGAGAATACAAAGAACTACTAAATAACAATACAATAGATTATAATGCAAGTTTCATTCCCGGCTCTAGAATCTTCCTCTATTAGAGACTATTCCCCACCAGTAACAAGTCACCGCTAGATATGAATTGGGCAACAACAATAAAGCACAAAGTTCTCTACAGAAAATGTCTCAGAACTAAATGCGACACTAGATTACTGCCATCTAGTGGCCAACTAGGATTACAACCGGTGAGAAGTCCTGGCATAAAGAGGGCCTTCCAAAATGTCTTCTGTTACTGAGTAGGTCATATACTGTACTGAATTCAGTGCCGTCTCCGTTCCATCAATATCTTCCCCCATTGCAGAGATAACTATCAGGGGGTGACCTGGTCTAATCTCTGGCGGTGGAGCATGCGCCCCTCACCAAACAAGACCACAGGTCAGTGAGATTACTAGTTAATCTAAAGGCACTAGGGATGAGCGAGTACTATTCAAAACCGAACCCATAGGAATGAATGGAAGCGGCCAGACGCAGACTTTGCCGGCGGCCGGACGCTTAACCCCCTGCGTGCCGGCTGCGTCCATTCATTCCTATGGGTGTGTGCTATTCGAAACGGGAACTTCGAATAGTACTCGCTCATCTCTAAAAGGCACCAATATCCCTGCAAAAGAGGAAGATACCAACAAAACGGCGCACACGTATTCCTGTTCTTCCATGGTCCTCCTGAATGCAACCTATGGTACCCCAAATCTCAGGAGTACAGTAAGTCAGTCTATGCAGAATGTAAGAATCACCATCTACACCTCTTTGCATTCTTTAATAGGCGCCGCTCCCCCGATTCTAGAGCAGTTGCATTTTCTCTTTTGCTCATGAGGCGAGCTGGCCATGGCTGACCGGGTCAAGATATACACACTTGTACTTTGTTTAATTGTGCAAATGCTTTGGTATGATGTATAGGGGGTGAATGGGTTTGGCTGACAAGACCCAAAACAGCTAGGGTGTCAGCCAAGCCCATTCACCCCCTATACATCATACCAAGGCATTTGCACAATTAAACAAAGTGCGAGTGTGTGTATTTTGGGCTATTGCTGATGTGGGTACCAACAGTTCTGCAATGTGTATTCTTAATAGTGATGGCCCTTTCTCGGCTTCTTTGCATTAGTTCCACCACATCACAGGCCTACGATCAGGGATACAACATGGCTACCTGGAAGGTGGTCCAGCAGCTGGGACTGCAGAACTGGTAGAGGACACGTTCGGTTTTGTTGTAATAGGCCGGTTCTGACAGACTACGTCTACAAAGGCTGCAGGGTCGTGTGGGGCCTGAAGAAACAATTCAAAGAGTTAGTTGAAGAACAAAACTTTACGTAATCTAATTATTATATCGAGCATGCAGTGACCTCGGCACCGACCAGTGTATAGGACAAGCAGCGTATACCCATCAGTACGATAACTGCATGGCTAGTTATATCCCACATCATCGCTGCCTAGTGAGAGCACTTATAAGGGCCTATTGTAAAGGCTGCCATGAGCGGCAACAAATTAAGATTTTGCTGTATTCCCGCTGTTCAATCATTACCAACGAGCAAATGGGGACAATAGCTGGTCAGCGGAAGTATCGATGGCGGTTTCCAAGATCTCGGCTTGACGTAAGAAACTTCATTGTGTATCTCAAGGTGCAGATTTTGCTACATTAAGACACGTGTGGTTTTGTAAAACACATGTGGATTCAGGAATCGCATGGACATATCTATAGCCAAGCGGGATCATATATAAGGGTATAGGGCTAGTAAATGTACAAAGCTTCAGTCACCTGGTATTCCAGCCTGTTTGACTTTATGAGAGGTAATGCAGCAAATAGAGCAAAACAGACCCACGCGGCCATTCTTGTCCACATTGGAGAGCATCTCGAAGTTCTTACAAAGTGTCTTACAATACATACAGGGATACACTTTGGTGTTTTTCTGTAAAAGATAAGAGATTGTGGGATTTGTTAGAAAACGGCAACAGCAAAATCATCGCTCAGCACTGAAGACCATTTTTCTTGCTCTATTTCTTCTGCAAGATTCTTAGGTAGATGGCATGCAATTTTAGCGGTCTGTCCGTTGTTCTAGTCCTTCGGCGGATCAGAATAACTGACAGGAGACACTAGTGTGAAGCTAGCATTAATAGCGTCTTCAGTCAGATTCTTCTGCTCTCAGAGGAGATATGGCAGGAGTCTAGCAGCAGAACACATGCAGACGGAGCTGAGCATGGATCTGGATGTCAGGAGAAATGGCTGCCTGCCAACAGCTATCTCATGTACATCGCCTGCAGTGCCAGGAACCAGTCTGTCAAATAGGAACTGCAGAAAACTAGTAATGCACCTAAAAGGCATTTTGGACTCAGCGAGACGCCAACTCTAAAAAAAAATGGCAAACGTGTTTGTCTTACGAGTTGCTCACCTTCTTGTAGTTGTTTAAGCAGGCGGCGTTACAGAAGCGCTTTTGCTGACCCTCATGGAACAAATACTCCAGTGGTAAACCTTTGTTGTAGATGTATATGCCGCAATTGTCACAGCAGTTTGTTTTCAGACCTTTGGTGGCTCGAAATTTGGTGAAACAGGTATCACTACACAGTCTGTGAACGACACTTCCATTACTGACTTCATGTTGAATCTGTAATAAAATAAAAACCCCAAACCAAACATTTTTAGTGCACTTTGCCCTCCGCAGGCAGACCCTGCACACCTTTCCCTTTAAAATTGTTTATGCTAGAAGCTTCCATTTAAACCCTGGGGTGCATATCTTAAGGCAGGGATCAGCAACCTTCCAGCTGTTGCAAAACTACAACTCCCAGCATGCATACTTGCTCTACTGTTCTGGGAACTCCCATGGAAGCGAATGGAGCATGCTGGGAGTTGTAGTGTCACAGCGGCTGAAGTTTCGAAGGTTGCTGATCCCTGTCTTAAGAGATATTTCAAGGGTACTGGACATTTGAAGCGGTGGGGATCCATGTGGCGAACCACCATCAGCCAGAGGCTCCTTTGTTTGTGAGCTCACCGTGGAATATAAGGGTTGTGCGCTAAATCTATGAACCTATAAAGCAGGGGTAGGGAACCTTCGGCTCTCCCGCTGCTGTGAAACTACAACTCCTAACATGCTGCATTCACTTCCATGGGAGTTCCAAAAACAGCAGAGCGAGTGTGCATGCTGAGAGTTGTAGTTTTGCAACAACTGGAGAGCTGAAGGTTCCCTACCCCTGCTATAAAGGGATGTGTCCGCCCCTCATGTAGGTTAAGGCACGTCTGTCCTTTCATTTGAGCAATTGCTGGGCATCCAGACCTCACTGATGCAAACGAATACACAGCGAAGCACAACAGGACTCAATGAGATAGTACAATGGAGAGAATGAAGTTGCCTCTAGTTATATGAACCTCTGGTGCAAGACATTTCGGCTATGGAAAGTTCTGATTCTCACCTCACCACTCTTGTGACATATGCTGCATTTTATGATATCAGGAACATCCGATGAGCTCTGGGAACTAGATCGTGGCTGTGCTTCATACAGTGAAAGGCAGGCATTGGAGCAAAATTCTTGGAAACCAGAACCAGTCTGAGCAACCACAGAGTCTTTGGAGTTACGAATGTCCCTACAATGTAAACGGCACATGAACAGGGCGGCATCGAGCACAGCAAGAGAGAACAACGAAGAAATATTACAAAACCATACCAACAAGCGCGTTATTCTGTGCCCTGACAATACCCATCTCACCATCACGACTTACTTCTTGCAGAAAGTGCAGATCTTCTTACACAGTGGTTTCTTAGAGAACGTGGTAAGACACGTTGAAGAACAGAAGAGTTGCGGCATTCCTTTGCGTTGATAGGCAGTCTGTCCCTTCTGTAAGGGAGTTTTGCAGTGAGCACAAGACATCTTGGTCAGTGCTGGTTTGGGAGGACGTGGTGGCACCTGGTTACGGAGAGACAGGCGCGTCGGGCGTCTAGTTCTGAAGGGTACAAAGTCCTCATCGTTCGGGTCATCCACCATGGCATCCGAATCTTCGTCAGAAATCTGCACTGAATAATACACATACATGTCAATAGCCAACAACAACGTGAACCTCAGCGGTTACAGAGTCACAAATGTAAGAGGGTTATTGCCATTTTAGCAAATCATAGCCAACATGGGGAAAGCTGGGTGCTAGTCCCGACTACCAGGGCAGGGCTTACACAAACGGATGAGCGCCGTGGCATGGAGCAGCGCCAAGGCACAGAGCAGCGCTCCACGGCACAGAGCAGCGCTCCACGGTTGCTCAAGGCACAGTGCAGCGCCACGGCATAGAGCAGCGCAAGATAACTGGTTGAAGCAACTTTTAGCTTGTTGCAATATAACATATGACACTACCATTGTTCTTGTGCTACAAATGTAGAGCAATAACTACCAACATTAAAGAATTACTGCCACCGAACACAATAAGTGATTGCATATTGTTAGTATAGGCCATTGCTTTCTGCCAGAGGCTGCACAAAACCAGGATCGGGGCGGTCCCCCCCACCTGTTATAAAGCCACAGTAAATCCTTGCAATAAACCGCTGCTTTAGTAGATGGGAGTAGTAGGCCTCTAGTCTTTATACTTTGTGCAGACGTTTCCCATGCTCTGCTTTTCTTACTTACTGCTTTCGGAGGATGGCAGGGTATCTGTGCGACGCGCTCGGTCACTGCGTTTCTGCTCCTTGGAGAGGAAAAGAAAAAAAAAGCACATATGACTTTAATAACTTTCCAGTGAATGATGTACAAACAAGGTTTTCTTCCAAACAAATGAAATCATCTTCCAAGTGCACAATTATATCTTTTCTATATACCAAAACAGTAAAAGCAGCACTCGGGGTCCTGTACGCATGATTATTGTTTCCAAACGTCTGCACAATTTGGCAGGATACAGAGCAGATTCTATTATCACATCTACAATGGTTTCCTGCGCAGGCAATGCTGTGTGAGCGCACCGCTATGGCGGCGCTGTACTTCTTCAGTCCTGTCTGTAGGCCGCTCAGTGCACTAGGACGTTACAGCCTGGATTACATTCTAGGTTTGCAAACCCGCACGCTCTTATAATAGGAATTCTGCAGATCAACACTAGGAAAAACAAATTTGCCCAACTAGGCCATTAAGGAAGTGTCTTCTTTGTGTTACCAATATATCTCTTGCTTTTTAACCAGCGCTTCTATTGTCCTATCCATGTTGAGATTCCCAGTTTTCATATGCCACCGGTTCTCGCCGGGAACCAACCACACACACACACCTCACCGGTTGAAATCACAGTTGTGAATGGGTTTCCATTACTTGCACAGACAGAACTGTGATCCTGGTGGCATATGAAGACTGAGAATTTCAGCTTGCACACAGCACCAGAACAACTAGGTATTATATAACCGGATACAGCTTTATGAACTGACTACCAAACCAGTCTCTGCTATTACAGAGGTCAATCAATAGCACGCACAGTCAGCAGCCCTAAACTACACCGTCCAGTCCTATTAATGTGACCACCGCAACGTTAAATAACCAATGGCAGAAGGCAGGTGTCATCAGCCATCTGGGTGCACTCATCATTGCGGAAGGCATGATGGATCAGCACAAGTGTGGTGGTGATTATTTGTCGTTTTTTTCACGCTGTACGTTCCTGGTCTATCTGTACGTTATTGTATTCCATTGTATAACAAAGACCTTTGGGGGCATTAGTGGGAGAATACACCTTCCTATCATAGACCCAGAGCTGTATTACCGGCCGTCACAGACCCCAGCAATCACCAGGATAGAAGCCGGAAACATCATGGCCGTCATCTGCCCCATCTACGGCCCTCAGTGTGTACGACAGCTAGGAAGGCAGGTAATCCGCTGTCTCGGCCTTCTCTATGAGGAGTCTGTCAGTCGGTCGGTCACTGCTCTACCATTGCTGTTATATATTTATAAAATGTATTCTCTGGCCTGTGAGAAAGGCTTACACTGTAACTTGTAGTAAAGGTAATCTCGTATTTGGAGGCTGTCGGGGTGTAATCCCCTCCTTTCTGGTCCACCATAGTGTCATGTGACCGACAATAAGACTCTGCAACTTACAGGAAGTCAGTGTGTCCATTATTCCTAAGAGATTCACATCAAAGCGCTCCTAGAAATGAAACTGACTTCCTATCCACACAAGCAACGGTGTCAGGCTTGGCTCACATCTGAATAAAAAAAAAGAAAAAAAAAAAAAAAGAGGAAAACCCGCGTAACCCGTACGCAATAATAGGTTCTGCATGGTATCTGCCCGTAAAGGGCAAAAAATGCGTAGAGAAAAGCGCTGATCTGTACGCATTTGTCATGCAGAGGGGCGAACGTAATCCTCGTATGGAGAGCAGGTGCAGATGTGAACCGAGCCTAAGTTGGAGAGACTTATTGCTGGTCAAGTGACATAGCTGTAGCCCCCCCCCCCCAAAGTGCATTCCCCACAAATGCAGCCTCCATAACACAAGATCACCTTCACTACTATTTACATCATGTGCTTTTCTCCAAGATCAGAGAATAAAATTTGCTGTGAGAGTCCTACTTTAAGACATGCTGGAGGTGCCTGCACAATAGTGACCCTGTCTGATTCCCGGGCGCACACCTACAGCCACGTCTCGCCTGCAAACAAAAGGAGTTTGTGAATCCTGCAAGTTCCTCCTAATGGCTTTATGAAACAGAATACGGCTAAACCAAATCCTGAAACCAAGGCCTTCCTGATCGAGTGTCAATGTGCACAGGTTCAACTCAAGACATTTTACCTAAGTGTGGACGGGCCTAACAGGTTCGCCAATCTCAGAACAAGCCAGACGGAAGGAAGTGGCGGCCTTGTTCAGACAGGGATTTGACCATTCACTGTAGATTACAGGGATGTCCGTCATACAATAAAGGGGGGTATGAGACGGGGAGGATGTGTCAATGCATCTACTGGCAAAGCTTTCTGGTAGTCAGAGTCACAAAATATTTGTCCATGAGGAAGCCACCGGTATAACAGTGTACCCCAAAAACCAAACCTGACAATTTGGGGTCTGTACAGAGATTTCACCGTAATGAAGACGTTTCAGCTCAGCGCAATAAAATCCAGAAAACCAAATCTTCATACTACTGCATTTATTGCTTCAGTACAGACTTTATAGCACAAAAAGGAACCCACTGAAGTCAAGGGGAGGCTTCTTATTTCAGCGCTGAAATTCCGCACCAAATTCCTCACCCTAAGCCATTCAAAGCCGCACCTGCTCCCAACCAGAACCTGAAGACTCTTCCCCATTCCATACTGCAGAGATTCTAACTTTGGAGTAGTACAGAAGTAATACACGGCCTCCGGGATACTTACCACTGTTTTTTCTGTCTCCGTCCCCTTCTCTTCTTGGCCGTCACCTGAAACACAACACAGATATTGAGAAGATAATTCACTAATACAACACTAGACACAACTGAACATGGCCAACTCATTTTACTAGTCGTGCCACAGGAAGAAAAGGAGGAGAAGGAATTGGAGGTAAATGGATTTTCCGATAGCAAGAAAATATCATTTATTTATCAGATCAAAAGCTTGCGGCTAAATAGGAGAGAATACGACAATAGTATATAATATAGTGTACAGCACAGCACAGCGTACAGCATAACATAGTGTATAGTATAGCATAGCATAGTGTATAGCACAGCGTACAGCACAGCATAGTGTATAGCATAGCGTATAGTGTATTCATGGAGGGGTATAAGAATGGACTAAAGATGCCGGAGCCTCAGTAACCGCTAGTCCCATAGTCTTCCTCACTGTACAAACAGTATTAATGGAGTGATGGTCCTGCACGACACAGGGCTGACGAAAACAACAGCGTACGATATAATACGCTACGGCACATTACAAGGGTTCACTGCAGGAAAATCCCTTTAAGGCCGGAGTCACAGTTACTTCTAGCCAAATCCAGGCGCGTACACACAAGTTTTAAGGAAAGACATCGCTATTGTATGAACAGCCTAAAGTTGGCTAACCCCAGAGCCTGTGTCTTTGCCCTGCAGCTGAATACAACCTATTGTTGTGAGCAGACATTGCAGACCACGGTCAGGCCGACGGCAAGGCAAGTACTGATAAGAAGCCCAGAAACATGGCCGCCTGCAGTAGTCACTACCAGATCTGCACCCCTGTGCTTAGCAGCGCCTGTTATCGAGAGCTCCTTAAAGGGAGACTCCGTCTGATCTTATAATAGATCTATTAAATAATTGCATCACGAGAAATGATTTGTCTTAAGAACTCATGCTATGCAAAATGACACGATATTGCAACGCAGCCAGGAGAGATTATTTACAGAAGAGCGAGTAAGGAGCCATTACACAAATACAATTCCCTTGGGACAGGGCCAGACACCGGGAACAGGAGAGGTTTTTGTTTTGTTTGTTTTTTTATGTACAGCGTATGCGCTCCTTTAAGAAATTCTTTTTAATGAGTCAAGATTAGGGGGGTCATGCTAAAAGTCCCGCAATGACAGAAGCAGGGGGTTCATGAATCACACAGAGAGCCATTCTGCTTTCAAGGAGCCAGACAAAGCGTACAATCAGATGTGATCACCGACGCTTAGAGAAGATCGACCCAGGACCCTGGCTGTCTCACAAGATCTCTAAGGGGGTTATTACATCTGCAAAGTACTCGGTGTACAATAACAGGACTAACATGGAGTTGGTGACGTAACAAAGCGCCAATAGCAAAGGCTGATCACTGAGACTTCTGGCACCCCGCGGAAAGCTGCAAATCTAATAATTGGGGGGCCCTCATCTGTATAAGTCCAATACAGCGATTGCACTGTGACAATACTCAATCTCCCTACATAGCCCATACATAATATGCACGCTTCTACGTATCCTCCTCCTCATATAAAATCATCCTTCTTTATACGGATTGTAAGTTTAGCATTTAAAGAGGTCCTCCCCCTATAGACAAACCCTCCTTAACAAGAAGCTTACGCCAAATCGTCCTCTTGCTGGGAGTCACCAGCAATTGGAAGCGGGCAAACTTGTCATAAATGTTGCAGCACCCCCGCTGGAGAGAATATACATTACATGCTGCTTATTCCATTCAATGTGTTGCTGTGTAATGCAAAACAGGACTGGTCCTCCAGAGAGGGAGCCCGTTCTCTCTGCCTGAGAGAAGGATCCTGAGGACCCCGCGCTCCTTAAGAACTCAATGTCCTAATAAATGAGCTTTCTACACCAGAGAAGAACCAACTTATAGGCAGAGTCTGGTCATCTAGCACCGAGCTACGCCAGGCCTATACAACCATGTCATACCCACCAGAGGAGGATCTAGAGTTGGCTTCCACATCCACGGCCGTCTCAGATGACTGGTCACGTTGAGGCGGCTCTTTTTCCACTGGACTAGAGTCTTTATCGCTACTGACATTAAGATCCACATTTTGGGGTTCAGAGGTGCGAGGTTTTAACGTGGGCCGCAGTCTCATCCTTCTTGGAAGCGTTTGGCTAGGCTGAGGCGAGTCGGCCTGTTTTTCGGGAGCTTCGCCGGCTGCTTTTTCCTCTGGCGTACAGTTAGTGCCTTCCCCGGTTTCCGCGACGGTCTGGCCCGGATCGCCGTTCTCTTCTATACGCTTTGTCTTGTGCGCTTTTGAGCGCTCCACTTCGGGTTTTTTGGTCATCCTGGCGGCGACAAAGACGACATCATCCTTACCATCGTTATCTACTGGATCTGAAGGTGGCGTTTTACTTGGAGGGTCTACATTGGCGTTTTCCTCCTTTGCAATCCCCTTAGAGTCCGATTTGGCCTTTTTGTTTGTCTTGTTCCTCTGCTCTTCGGTTGCGGCTTCTGCAGCATCTTCCTCTTTTGGGCTGTCGGGCTCTTTATTGTCATCGCTCTCCATGTTTGTGGACTAAAGTTTCCTGGCAATGACTTCTGATACCAGATAGCCCAAGGGTGGCTTTAGTCTTAAGATGGCCACTCAGGGGCTGGTTAGTGTCGGGAAACCTGCTAGAGAGGCCCCGGCCTGGAAAGAGAAGACATGAATATGGTCAAAACACACCCAAGTGGAGCAAAACTCATTGGTCCTTACATGGACTACTAACCCCTAACTTATTAAAGATCTGGCTTGAAGTTACTTTATTATTGGGGAACTGCTATTTAAGCAATTTCCTTACACAATCTTAAGTGGTTTAGAGAATCTAGATAGTAACATATCCAAATCCAAAGTAATACAATAATTTGAAGGGGCTGCAAAGTGCAGGTTCATGGCTCCTCAATCTATTGCAGCCTCCCCACGACTCTCAGCTCCGTTCCTTACTATACAGGTCCCCATGATATTTGTACAGGGTTTCCAATGCAAGCAATGGGGCCTCAGCAGCCACCTCTTCACAAACAGCACATCAGAGCTGTTCGTGAAGTGGCCACCTCTGAGGCCTGTGATGGCCCCATAGACAAACAGGACATCAGACCTATATACAGATCAGGGATAAGTGTCTGAGGGTTTGTTATATTGAAGGGTCCCTTAAATACTACAATTATTAGATGAACACCCATGAATGGGGGAGTTGGATGGTGTTGGTCATTGGCCATTTATGAAGGAGAAAATGACAAAAAATGTATTCAGTGGGCAAAAAGGTAAATTTCTCAATGTATTACATAAATGCCTATCTTTTACAATGTGTTAAGAGGTTCCCTGGGCGAGGAGGGGGCTGCTAATCTGTGAAGGGATTATTGGAGATTTCTATAACAGATAGAAGATCTGATCAATTAGGATCTGACAACTGGGACCCCCAATGATAACCAGATCAGATGTCCCCGACTCCCCTGTACGAATGGAGCAATGGCGCACATGGGTGGACAATGCTCCCCTGACTTCTCCTGGGCTGATGGAGCACTGTGCTCTGCCATCACCATCAGTCCCATAGAAGTGAATGCAGAGGCGACTACGCACACACGACCGCTGTAATCTCAGTGCCACTTGGGGGCCGCACTTACATGGCCACCATCTTTTATACAGACTTTCTGCAAACCAATAAGAACATAAACTATATAGGTCATATTAGGAAAAGAAAATGCTTCTTTCTCCACCTCCTTCCTCTCCTAAGGCATGAAACATGTGGAGAGAAAAGTGTTGCAAGCATTGCATTGAAACCAAAAGGAAAGCACACGGACCACATTATAGTCTATGGGGTCCACAGGTTTCCTAAGGTTTCCCAAACAGTCCCCCAATGGAACCCTGTGCGCAGATGTGAATCGGGCCTAAGCGGACACTCGCTCAGAAATCTTTTCTGCATCAGTCTAGCTCGAACAGTTCTCGGAAGTCTCAGACTACAGAAGCCAAGTGAGAGAGACAGACAGAGACTGCTGCAGATACCAGTAAGTTTTGTAGGTCACTGAGCGCTTTATGAACATCAGTGCAGGTCAGTATGGCTCTATAATGTCCTTTATGATAGTTCTGCAACTTGTGAGTGAGCAGGAGAGTTATGGAGCAGATTCTCTTCTACCATTTGTGTTTGGCATAGGGGAGACATGATAGAAACTAAGATGCCATCCACCAACATGCAAGGAGACTGTCTAGTGCAGACAGAGGCGGCATCGGTGTACTACTACAAATCTAGAATAGACATCATATAGTGACCAGTAGTGGCGTCATCCTTACACATATACATTCTATACTATAGATATATGCAAAGCTATGGTCTGGTATAGCAGCTCAGATACAGTCACATCAATGGAGCTGAGATACAATACCAGGCACAACCCGGAGCGAGACTGGGAACTGGTCCGGGGAGAAAGCAGACACCCTGGTACAGCACCCTTAAAGGGGTTGTCCACCTTTGTAATGTTAATGACCTATCTTTGAGACAGGCCATCAACATGGTCAGCGCTAATGCCTTGAAGCTGGAGTCCTATGTTCATGTCCAGCCAAAGAGTTTGTAGGTTTCTTCCAAGTACTCCGTTTCCTTCCACACTCCAGAGACATATAGGACAGTGTTAACAGTATCAGTATAACAAACACCCAGGGCTGTCACAGATCAGCTGTTCCAGGTCTGCACAGCTAATGTCTCACTCCGTGCTTTGGGGCCGCTCTATTTGCAGTGAGCCATGCTGTCCTGGAACCGTCATCTATAGGGGTCCCGACTGTATAATATTGATTGGCTATACTAGGACATCGGTATTACAAAGGAGTCAAATGTCAGGGACCCCTTTGGACACAACTAGAGGCCTACAAAACATTGCAAAACTCAACCTTACAACATAGAATATGAATGACTCAACAGCAGCAGCAGGCCACACTGGCACATCCAGGAACCAGACCACACATTTAAGGGGTGCTGTCCCATCCAAGACAGGGGATAACCTGCAGATCTGTGGGGTCCGACTACTCAGGTGAACAGAAGATGGTATCCCTTGTCCTGACAAGTTGTCAGGCAGCTCCATTCATTTCTAAGGGGCGACCCCTGGCAGATCTGAATTGAACAGAAGAGTATGCAGACTGTCTGACCGCCGGAACGGGAGACAGAAATCCCCATTCTGCTGATCTGTGGGGGGCTCGGGCAGTTGGACCCCCACCAACATTCACGTTGATCATTTAATCTGCCCCTTTTATAGACTGGGGGTGTTATGTTATCTATAGTGGATACATAGTATGTACCTACACAATGGAGAGGACCACCCCATTGGGGGCCAGGACCACCACATTACTTCCCCCATTATATACAAGTACTGAGTGACATGAACGACCCATTAGAAGAAGTTATTTAACCATTTCTATAACAATTGGGGTCTCCCCAATCTCAGTGACCCACCGAACCCACTTCAGTAACACCCCACAAGAGCCGACAACATCTGCAGGAAGATCAGGACAGTCCTATCGGTTGTCACACAACTTTCCACAGAGACAGAGGGCCATTTTGGTAACTTTGCAGGCTTCTTTAATGGGGGAAGGGCATTTTAAGGAGGATTTCCTATCACCCACATGGGTCACTCCGAGACCTCCCCCGCCATCACAGTTATCCCCTATCCTATGTGATAGACATGGATTCATTCAGGGTCTATAGAGCGCCCCCAGCAGACAATAATAAACACAACAGAGGATATACACAACACATTACAGATTGTGGACATATAGAGCCCATCCAGCGATCGGAGCCCCAGTGCGCCCTGTTCACCCCATTTTTGGAGGGGTACACTGGTAGGGCCCATGCAGATCAGGCTGCCAGGTCTACATGGGATGAGTGTTGCCCCCACTATTAGGCAGCAGCATGCCCTGCCAGTGCCCAGGAGCCTCCCCCTCCCCCATTCAGGAGCCCTCTCCCATACATGCATGCTCCCAGCACCCCTGGACATGTCCCCTGGCTCCCCTCTTGCACCCTGATCCCCACCCCACCCCTGTAGATCCACCCCCGCCTCTCCCCGCACCCCCAGACCCTCTCCCGCCTCACATGTTAGAGCACACATCCCCAGCCCCCAGCCGGAGTGTCGGCAGATCTGACGCCCCACCCACCTCCGGGTGTTGTGCACGTTGTGGGGCGCCCCTAGTCTCCGGGCCAGCTGTCTGCAGCCCTCCTCACCTCTGCCACTGCTCTATTTGCCGCCGTGTCTCCCTCCAGCCATACCTTCACGGGCTCCGCTCCCCTCCCCTTGGCGGGTGTTTTCCCAACCCCCCTCCTCGGAGAACGTACAGTGACTATGAGCGAGCCGCAGCCGCTCTCCCTCTCTCTTTTCCGGCTACGGTCTCTGGCGCAGCCGCACTCTCGGGAGGTCTCTCTATCTGAACGTCTCTCGCTGTCTCACGCACTCTGTCGCTCTCTCTCTCAGGCGCGCCCCCGCTGCGGTCCCTTTAAGCGCGATCTCAAACCTGTAGCAGGACAAGCGCGCTGCCGCGGACGGGGGCGTGGTTAGGCAGCAGAGGCGGGGCTTAGCGCCACAGTAATTAGCTGATAGCTGGCCAGGGTTAGCGGAGGGCGGGACTGAGGGGGACGAGCGGCGGGGAACCGGCGGAGGCTGCGCAGGCGCACTGATGTGCTCTTTTGCTTTTGATGCGGAGTGCTGGGGCCTTCTCTGGCGGCACCACCGGGGGAGGGGGCGGCGTGTGACCCGAGGGCTGAGAGTGCCCAAAGGTGAACACTGAGCCGCCAGGTTACACAAAGAAGCAAATATAAGGCTGAATAAAGCTATGTACACATTGAACATTAAAATAACGCATAAAGAACTTGGAGTTCTTGGAATAGATTGAAACTTTCTATGTGTGAATGTGGTTCTATAATGATGGGGGTAATGGAGAGACCGCACCGCCTATTAGGTGTGAGGAGACTTATACAGCCATAGCTGCTCCACTGCAAGGGATCATGGGAGGAATATGCAAATCTGTCCCCAAGATGTAAATAGGGAGACAGTGCCTCTGTTATGCTGCCCCCTATAGGAAGCCCCCTGAACATCATGGCCGACTCTCCCAGAAGCCTTCACTGCATAATGTGGGGTTATACCAAGACAGTCGTGGTCATAAGTGATTATAATGAGAGACGTTTTAACCCATTAGTGGGCCCAGTGCAAAGGTTCCATAAGTGCCCCCCCCCCCCCCTGATTACCACCTAAATATACCCCCCCATACCCACCAACTCCCCCCACCCCCCTTTACTAGCTTTGGCAATGCCGAATATCTATTCGGATGTGCCAATAAAGCTTGTTTGATTTGATATACCGACCCACCCAAATTGAAATGGCCCCACAAATTCCTTCTTAGGCCCCACTCCCATCTGCATTCGGGTTTCCATTCAATCTCAATCATTGGACTCCACAAGACACAAGGCCTCCGTCCATATGACATAGTAAGGGCGAGTTCACACCTGCACTTGGTTTCCAATTTAGCCAGATCGGCAGGGTAACGTCTTCTGCCCCGAGAAACTGGACAGGGGACGGAAACCCGGCGGTCAGCTTTCAAACCCATTCACTTGAATGCAAAGTGACCGCCCGTGTGCATCTTGTGCCTCTCCACAGCAAAACCGTTTTTTTAACCAGACATAAAGTCCTGCATGTTCGATCTTGTGTCCGGTTAAAAAAAACGGACAGGCAGCAGGTGCTCACGGGCGGTCACTTTGCATTCAAGTGAATGGGATTGATAACTGTCGGGTTTCCGTCCCCTGTCCCTTTCTCGGGCAGAAGATGGAAACCCACAAAGCAGAGACCGGGCACAGGTGTGAACCCGCCCTAAGAGAGCGTTTCCCATGTGGGACATTCATTACATATCTATTATGCCCCCCATCGATCAGATACTGATCAGCTAATCTTGTGGCTAAGATAGTTACATAAACCGATGGAACACTTCCTTGCGTAGTTACAGGCGTAGATGTATTATATGTTGTAGCCATTGCTGTATCACTCTATACACTGACAAGCAAAAGGGTAACAATGAGGTGAACTTTGGACTTTCAGGCTCCGTACCTCGCCAACCCCTACAGATCTCAACCCAATTGAATAGTTTTGGGTAGAATTGAGGAAAAAGCTGTATTTGTAGCCAAGTACCCAGTACACAGCACCAAGATTGGGAACATGTAGACGAGACCTGGGATCAGATTTTGGTTGAGACATGCTTGAATTTGATAGAGTGCATACCCAGGCAGTGTTGAAAAAAAAAAAATTAAATTTAGATTTTTAGGAGCAAAACAGTAACAATGCAGATACATGACAAGAATCTCATTAACTAATCATATGCTAAATAGTTGCAAGTCATAGTTATGAATGAAAGAGTGAATGGCCAACCTAATCCAGGGAATCGGCGAGAGGGAACAGCGCTCACCCAGGAATGGATAGAAATATTAGATTACAGTGCACAGCGCGTTTCGGGTCTAGCATGGCCCTTTTTCAAGATTCATGAAGGCCAAGGGACAAATACAGACTTTAAAAAAGTTGCCCAGGATATATAATTATACTCAGGGTGAAAAAAACCATTTCTGTTTCTGGTGCTCTGGTGTCACCGCATTTCGGTCTTGCTCTGGTGGAAGTCCGTCCTGGACTCAGCGATCTAAGGAAAGGACACGGGACCCATCGGGGCAGATTCATCATGGATTGTACACCAGCTATCTGGCATATAACATATTAAAAAAAGTCAAATTTTTTGCACAAATCAGGTTCAGGGTGAGAACTTTTTTCTGTTTTGGGCTTCAGGGATGGGGTCGTGGCAGGGGCAGCGAACTAGATTACTTATTTATTAACTGGGGTAAATGGTCATTGAAATCTTGTAGCTGCCATAGACTTCAGTGTGCAGGCACAAGGCCCAGAAGAGGGTGCATGAGATTTATGAAGAGTCACATGTCTCGTCTCTTAATGAATAAGGTGTCCCCTCCATCAGTCTGCATAAAACTCCCCCCACTGACTTGAATGGAGGCCGTCTCTGTTATAAAAGACAAGTTTGCGCATGTCAGCCCTGTTATGGACCTGTAAAACAGTCCAGCAAAAAAAAAATAAAAATGGACATGGAATAGACTAATTTATTCTCATGGTTTTTGTAAGATCTGTCCCATGGCCTATGTTTACTGTGGTTCGTATAAGCAGTTAGATTTCTTATATGGATGGGCTAGTAAATTCTTGTTGAATATGCCGTAGGCTAATCTGACACGTGAATATACCCTAAAGTGACATCATATAATAACCTAGACTGAACTCCAATAATTTAGTTGCTACACATCATATAACACACCATTCCATTCAATGGCACTTAAGGAGGACCTTTCATGGTTTGGGCACAGGCAGTTCTATATACTGCTGAATTCAGCGCACTGTCGGCTTTACCGATCTGTACCCCGGTCCCGGTACCGTAGCTCTTCATCGTCAGAAGGGCGTTCCTGACAGTCAGGAGAAAGCAGATTTAAAACAAAAAAACAAAGAAAATCATACTTACCTGTACCCAGCACTCTGTTGTCCACCACCGACGTTAGTGGCCTCTGAGGACGCTGGTAAGGAACCGATGACAGATGAGAGTGATGCCACCAGCCACTCTCTTGTGAACACTGAGACAGACCACGGATTGATCTTGGCGGTCAACCTGGGAGGTGCAAGGACGTCCATCAATGAGTCTGAACAGACACCACTCGTGGATAAGAGAGCACTGGGGACAGGACTGGTTTTTGGTTAATCTTACACCTCACCAGGCTACTTCCGTGGGTTCCTCCAATTCCTGGACAGCCCTTATAAGACCCCACACTGACCTTCGCATGTCACCACATCATCTTTTAGCTGCATTGCCTGAGTATTTATGATGGAAATGTTCCACCAGAGAGGTGCAGCGTGCGTTGAATGATGACTGATATGGCGGTGAACGACTCTTGTCAAGATTTCTTCCCAGACATGTTGCAGTTACTGGCTTGTTAAATTTTAGGGTTTCTTTGTGTGTGTGGTTGTGCCAAGGATGCCGCCTACGAAATTTGCAGCAGTAATCGATATAAGAGGGTATTCAGATAGCTGTAGTGTAGATCAGGACTTTACATGGTTAATGTCAACTGAATCTAATGCCATACGTAGCAAAATACAGCTAAAAAAAACTAAAAAAAAAATGCAGCAAAAATGTGTTGCATTTCTTTTGCAAGATTTTTCACTTTTTTTTTTTTTTTTTTTGCTACATTTTCTTCTTCGCTGATTAAGGCCAAGGCCCCATTTAGCAAAACAAGATGCAAAAAAAAAATTAAAGGAAGCGGAAACACAACAAGATTTTTCTGAAGTGTTTTTCATTTCATTTTAGGCTGGCTTTACACACAGCGTTGGTGGCGTTTTTATCAGCATTTTTGGCACTTTATTCCCATCGGCTTCTCCATAGGACTTGCATTACATATATTATGCCGCCAGACGCTTTAAAAAAAAAAAAAAAAACACTATTGAAAAATGCTTGAAATTTATGGCTTCACCACCAGGAAGCAACAACCTCAGACATCCTGGATTTCAGCATGCCCAATCCTTTGTTCTACTAGATAAGCTTGTTCCCCTCACCCCTACTGAATAAATATGCACCCTTGGCCTGTCATAGGAAGGTTGGACCAATAGAAGTTTATGGCCGCCCTTACTGTTAGTGCTGGGAAACCCCTTTTGTCTAAGTGTGTGCAAATAGTCCGTTCATCTACAGTAATTGCAATCTGTCTCATCTCACCCTAAAACTGTGAGCCTAAGACAAAGAAAAAATCACCACTGGTCTAAGACTTAGGAAGAATGCAGAGAAAAAAAAACACTACAGGAAAAATGTAGCGGAAAAACACGGCCTCAAAAATACTTGTTTTTCACGGCTTTTCTGCTGTATTTTGTATTTTTGCCTTATTATTCCCCATTTTTGCACCGGTTTTTATTATTATTATTATTATTTATTTATATAGCACCATTAATTCCATGGTGCTTTACATTATTATATTAATTCCATGGTGCTTTACATTATTATATTAATTCCATGATGCTTTACATTATTATATTACTTCCATGGTGCTTTACATTATTATATTACTTCCATGGTGCTTTACATTATTATATTACTTCCATGGTGCTTTACATTATTATATTACTTCCATGGTGTTGTACATTATTATATTACTTCCATGGTGCTTTACATTATTATATTACTTCCATGGTGTTGTACATTATTATGTTACTTCCATGGTGCTTTACATTATTATATTACTTCCATGGTGCTGTACATTATTATATTAATTCCATGATGCTTTACATTATTATATTACTTCCATGGTGCTTTACATTATTATATTACTTCCATGGTGCTTTACATTATTATATTACTTCCATGGTGCTTTACATTATTATATTACTTCCATGGTGCTTTACATTATTATATTACTTCCATGGTGCTGTACATTATTATATTAATTCCATGGTGCTGTACATTATTATATTAATCCCATGGTGTTGTACATTATTATATTACTTCCATGGTGCTTTACATTATTATATTACTTCCATGGTGCTTTACATTATTATATTACTTCCATGGTGCTTTACATTATTATATTACTTCCATGGTGTTGTACATTATTATATTACTTCCATGGTGCTTTACATTATTATATTACTTCCATGGTGTTGTACATTATTATGTTACTTCCATGGTGCTTTACATTATTATATTACTTCCATAGTGCTGTACATTATTATATTAATTCCATGATGCTTTACATTATTATATTACTTCCGTGGTGCTTTACATTATTATATTACTTCCATGGTGCTTTACATTATTATATTACTTCCATGGTGCTTTACATTATTATATTACTTCCATGGTGCTTTACATTATTATATTACTTCCATGGTGCTTTACATTATTATATTACTTCCATGGTGCTGTACATTATTATATTACTTCCATGGTGCTTTACATTATTATATTACTTCCATGGTGCTTTACATTATTATATTACTTCCATGGTGCTGTACATTATTATATTAATTCCATGGTGCTGTACATTATTATATTAATCCCATGGTGTTGTACATTATTATGTTACTTCCATGGTGCTTTACATTATTATGTTACTTCCATGGTGCTTTACATTATTATATTACTTCCATGGTGCTTTACATTATTATATTAATTCCATGGTGCTTTACATTATTATATTACTTCCATGGTGCTTTACATTATTATATTACTTCCATGGTGCTGTACATTATTATATTACTTCCATGGTGCTTTACATTATTATATTACTTCCATGGTGCTGTACATTATTATATTATATTTCTGAAATTTCCCCAATGTGGGACTATTAAAGGATTATCTTATCTTATCTTATTACTTCCATGGTGCTTTACATTTGGGGGTTACATACAATACACAGAATATACAGGTAGATATAATACTAACAATGACGGACTGGCGCAGTGGGGTAGAGGGCCCTGCCCACGAGGGCTTACGATCTATGAGGGAAGGGGGTAGAGACAGAAGGAGAGGGGGAGACTGTACAGATAGCGGTGCGGTGATAGTGTTATTGGAGGTTGTAGGCCTTCCTGAATAGGGGAGTCTTCAGGGCCTTCTTGAAGCCTGTGATTGTGGGGGTCAGTGTTATGTGTCTTGGTAAGGAGTTCCAGAGTATGGGGGATGCACGGGAGAAATCTTGGAAACGGTTGTGTGAGGAGCGGATGAGAGCAGAGCGGAGTAGGAGGTCATTGGAGGATCTGAGGTTACGTGTGGGCAGGTAGCGGGAGATTAGGTCAGAGATGTATGGAGGGGACAGGTTGTGGATGGCTTTGTATGTTAGCGTTAGTAGCTTGAACTCGATTCGCTGGGCTATAGGTAGCCAGTGGAGGGGCTGGCAGAGGGGAGCAGCCGATGAAGATCGGGGGGTGAGGTGGATTAAGCGAGCAGCGCAGTTTAAGGTGGACTGGAGGGGGGCGAGGGTGTTTGCTGGGAGTCCATGGAGAAGGTTGTTGCAGTAGTCTAAGCAGGAGATTATGGATTTTGGAAATCAAGGCGTGTCCGCACCACAGTTTTTAACGCATCCACTTTGCCCGGCGTTTACATCACGTGGGGTCCCCGCCTTAGGGTATGTCCAAATGTATGGATACACTGGAGACACTTTCTTCTGTGGATTGCAGGTGGAATATCTACAAAGTTTACAGAAGCAGCAAAGTGTAGGAGAATTCCTTCCCAATGTGGATGTGCCGTTGGGATGGTTTCACACACGACATCTTCTAGAAAATACCACTTGCAGTTTCTTGAGCCAAAGCCAGAATCGGATCCAGCAGGAAGATGTATATATTCGTTCCTTTATATTTCCTACTGGTTTTGAATCCTCTCTTATTAGCTTGGACTCGAAAACCTACTTTTTGTCAAAAAACACTGAAGGGGATTTATTAAGAGTGGCGTTTTCTATGCCAGAGGAGTATGTTGTTGTTTTTTTCTCACCTTCTCCGGCCTAATTTTAAAAATAATTTTTATCCTGGACAACCCCTTTAAGAAAATATCCTTATGTATATTTTCTAATACAGACTGTCTCAATATTGATCTGGTTGGTCTAAAATTGGATGCCAAGAAATACCTGGGTACAAAACTGCACTATATCAGTCCCGTATAACGGCCAGCCTTATAAACACACACTACATGAGCACAACTTAAGGCCTTGTACAGTGGTGTACCTACCGCCGTAGCAGGAGAGGCAGCTGCAACAGGGCCCAACACGTCAGGGGGCCCGGGCCCCCAATGTGTCAATTTAAAAGAATTTTTTTTTTTTTTACTTCTGAAAGCTCTCCGGTGGGTGGAGGGGAGGGGGGGGGGGTTCTATCTTACCGGCGGTACCGTGAGTGACCTATTTTGTTAGCCTCTGCGGGGTGTTCGCTTTTCACCCCGCACAGGCCTGAACAGGAACCTACGCAATGCCTCCTCCCTCAGTGTGCGTCCTGGCGCTGGGGGGCGGAGACTTATTTTGCAAGAAGAAGCGGGGAGTCCATGTTTAGAGGCACAGGTGAGCGCTGGCAGGCAGGACAGGAGCGCTGTGCGCTTGTAAAGACAGGTGCGCTCAGCGCTGGTGAAGACATTGCTTTGGGCTTCCTGTGTGGTGGTGACGGTGTCTATGTTGTCCACCGTGAGTAACAGTGGTTTTTTTTATGTTTTTCACCCCCTGGGTCTCCGATTATTATACTCTGGGGTCTGAAATGCTTTTATGCTATCTATGAATGCCCTGAGTTGTATGCAATCTGGAGGACTGCACCGGTCACTCAATGGTTAATATATAGACGTAGTGCTGCAATAAGCTGCAGTGTGGCCCAGCCATAAAAGTCCAATATGAGACACAAGACCCCCAGTGTTACACGTGCAATACAGGATGCACATGTCACCTTTACAATCTGCTGCTGTTTAGCCCTATAGCCTTTATACAGAACACACTATGTAACAGTTCACATGAAGTGAGTGGGAAATTCTCTGTATAAAGAGTAGCAAAGCCTCATGGGGAAAACACAGAAGGGGCTGCAGTTCTAAAGCATCTTCACATCTTCATTCTCAGAGTAGGTGGAGACCCCCCGGTGATCAGATAGGTAGGTCATCACTTTATGTAATAGAAGGAATAAAAAAAACCTTCTTCAATTGCATCAGCAAAGATCAGGGAAACCTCGGAGAGCCAAATGTATTTTCTCACACAAGACACAAAACCCCAAGTTTATCTCAGAATATTTAGTAGTAGATTGTATTTCTCTTCCTATGGATTCATATATCAAGGCTTCGGTGACCCCGGTATGGGGGAAATCAGCAGTTACAGGTGTCTGCCGAAAACTATATCAAGTGCACGGACAGTTTACAGGGTAACTAAATATTGAAGCAACTTTTTATTTTCTTGCAACAAATGTTACATGAATACATTTTATTATATACTTTATTATATCCTTATGGTCTTTGGCAAACCTCAGCCTGGCTCTCCTTTGCTTCTCATTGATGAAAGGCTTCCTTCTGCAATGTTCCCCAACTCTGAGGACAATGCGCCATGTCACACAGCTAGGTCAATCAATGTGTGGATGAAGGAGCACCAAAGTTTGCCAAAGACTAGAGATGAGCGAGTACTGTTCGAAACTCCCGTTTCAAATAGCACGCACCCATAGGAATGAATGGACGCAGTCGGCGCGCAGGGGGTTAAACGGCCGGCCTCCTGAAAAGTCTGCGTGCTGGCCGCTTCCATTCATTCCTATGGTTGCGTGCTATTCGAAACGGCTGTTTCGATTAGTACTCGCTCATCTCTACCAAAGACTATAAGGATTGGACCATAGAGGACTGGAGTAAGGTAATGACTAATTTTCAGCTTTGCCCAACACCAGGTCGTCTAATGGTTAGATGGAGACCTAGAGAGGGGTACAAGCCACAGTGTCTTGCACCCACTGTGAAATTTAGTGGAGGATCTGTGATGATCTGGGGCTGCTTCAGCAAGGCTGGGATAGGGAAGGTTAATCTTTGTGAAGGACGGATGAATCAAGCCGAATACAAAGTTATCCTGGAAAAGCACTTGCTTCCTTCTGCTCAGGCAATGTTCCCCAACTCAGGGGACTGGTTTTTCCAGCAGGACAGGGCGCCATGTCACATAGCTAGGTCAATCAATGTGTGGATGAAGGAGCCTGTGATGGCCAGCCCAATCTCCAGACCTGAACCCCATTGAAAACCTCTGCAATGTAATCAAGAGGAAGATGGATAGTCACAAGCCATCAAACAAAGAAGAACTGCTTACATTTTTGTGCCGGGAGTCACATGAGGTCACCCAAAAGCAGTGTGACAGACTGGTGGAAAGCCAAGATGCATGAGAGCTTGGATTAAAAATCAGGGTTATTCCACCAAATATTGGTTTCTGATCTTCCTGAGTTACAACATTAGTATTGTTGTTTCTAAATGAATCTGATCTTGTTTTCTTTGCATTATTTGAGGTCAGACAGCACAGCGGCTTCTTCTTTATTATTTTGACGATTTCTCATTTGCTACAAATAATTTGCTACAATTGCAGCAGCACCAGCCTATCTGGATATCATCCCATAAATTGCGCAGCAGAAACCCCTCTCCAGGCAAAAGGGTTCCCAATAGAAAAAACAATCCGGTCTGCCAGCAACTTGTATGGATGGAAAATATCCGTTTATTGCAAAAAGCAGCACACCACGTACCGGTCCTCGGGGGCACTAGAGAAAGGCCGTATTATCAACATCACTCTGCACAGAGAACTAAATGATCCTGCAGTTTGTCTTCTGTCTCTTTCTTTGTACTTGCTATGACTCCTAGTATCTCTATCTGCTATTCTGAGCTTGTATGTGATCTCTCTTGCTATATACTACTGTATTATCCAGGCTGCTGTAACACACTGAATTTCACCATTGTGGGACTATTAAAGGATTCTTTTATCTTATTATCTTATCTTCTCATTCTTCAGGAAGATTCTGCCTGAAATTCCTACTGAAATTCGGCTTCACACACACACAACCAATTTTCCGGAAGCAGATTTTTTCTGCCTGATCAAATTTCCCTGTGTGAACATGCCCTAAGGCTACTTTCACAGGAGAAATGCTCATCTGAGGATCAGAACAATGAACAATCAGATTTGCCAGGTGCACACAGAAGACTTTTCCATTTGTATCTGTATTGTCCCTCTCTGACCCTGACTCCAAAAGAGTCCGGCTTTCGATCCTGCGCCCCGGCTTCCGTTATGTAGGTTTCTGTTTCCTGCCCGAAACTGGACAGAAACCGGCAGTCAGTTTCCAAACCCATTCATTTGAATGGGTTTGGAAACTGTCCGGCCATGAGCACCGGGGAGCGTTTTGTGGTCTCCGCGGCAAAACTGTTTTTTTTTTTTACTGGACACAAAGTCGGACATGCAAGACTTTGTGTCCGGTTTAAAAAAAATGGTTTTGCCGCGGAGAGCACAAAACGCTCCCCGGCGCTTACAGCCGGACACTGACTGTCGGGTTTCCGTCTTCTGTCTGCAGAAGATGGTAACCCAACAGACGGAGATCGGGCGCAGATGTGAATGAGCCCTTAAATGGATTGTCCCGTTAAAGAGGACCTCAATCTATCCTCCCAGCGGTAAAGAAACTATTACACCTGAGGAAGGGCGTGGTTATATGCCCGAAACGTGTTGTGTGTGAGTTTGATGCCAATAAATCCATCTTTTCCGATTATTAAGAAGAGCACAGTTCCTTAATGCTGGATGTCTGGTTCGCCGGTCCTTTTGACTTCAGTGTGCTGAATTAAGCGCACTATCGGCTTTCCCGTTCTGTGCCCCCAGTGAAGAGCTATCGGTGCCTGTACCGTAGCTCTTCACTGTCAGAAGGGCGTTTCCTTCCTCATAGTAGCGTCTATAGCGCTGTACTGTGAGAGCCCCTCCCCTCCTGATAGTGCTCATCCATAGACGAGTACAGCGGGGTGTTCCTCATCGCTCAGCGTCATTTCTGGGCGATAAGCAATGCCCCCACTCACAGTACAGCGCAATAGACACCGCTGTGAGGAAGGGCGTTTCTGACTGACAGAAACACCCTTCTGACAGTGAAGAGCTACGGTACTGGCACAGATAGCTCTTCCCCGGGGGCACAGAATAGGTAAACTGATAGTGCGCTGAATTCAGGGTACTGTCGGCTTTCTAGTGGTGTATTAAACCACATGTGCCCCAAATGGTGAAAGGTCCTCTTTAAAGATACTTATCCTCCATCCTTATACGGGGCTTGGGGCCCAACCACTGGTTCTCTTAGCAATAAGGAAAATGGGGGACTACAAGTGCACCTGTATGACTGGCGCTCCTTTCACTAGACTGTGCTCTATGGAGCCTTGTAATATTGAATTCAGCAAATGGACTCCCCAGCTCTCTTCACTGCTGGTGGCCCCATGGACCAGACCCCAGACACGAACAGAGGAGGGTGTAAAATGAAAATTGCCATTTTCCCAGCTATATGCTATTTCAGTGCTGGATACGTCAGGCCTGCTTGTGGCACGGTGATCAGCTCTTCAGTTATTATGCTCTATTTCCTGATTTTGGAAACACCTAAATCTTTTGTGTTATTAAGTTATTACTAGAGATGAGCGAACACTAAAATGTTCGAGGTTCGAAATTCGATTCGAACAGCCGCTCACTGTTCGAGTGTTCGAACGGGTTTCGAACCCCATTATAGTCTATGGGGAACATATACTCGTTAAGGGGGAAACCCAAATCCGTGTCTGGAGGGTCACCGAGTCCACTATGACACCCCAGGAAATGATACCAACACCCTGGAATGACACTGGGACAGCAGGGGAAGCATGTCTGGGGGCATAAGTCATTTTATTTCATGGAAATCCCTGTCAGCTTGCGATTTTCGCAAGCTAACTTTTCCCCATAGGAATGCATTGGACAGCGCTGATTGGCCAGAGTACGGAATTCGACCAATCAGCGCTGGCTCTGCTGGAGGAGGCGGAGTCTAAGATCGCTCCACACCAGTCTCCATTCAGGTCCGACCTTAGACTCCGCCTCCTCCGGCAGAGCCAGCGCTGATTGGCCGAAGGCTGGCCAATGCATTCCTATGGGTATGCACAGACTTAGCAGTGCTGAGCCAGTTCTGCTCAACTACACCGTGTGCCGGTCAGCCCATCAGATGTAGCAGAGACGAGGGTGCACTAGAACCCTTATGCACACTCTAAGGTCGGACCTGAATGGAGACTGGTGTGGAGCGATCTTAGACTCCGCCTCCTCCAGCAGAGCCAGCGCTGATTGGTCGAATTCCGTACTCTGGCCAATCAGCGCTGTCCAGTGCATTCCTATGGGAAAAAGTTTATGTCACAAAAATCACAATTACACACCCGATAGAGCCCCAAAAAGTTATTTTTAATAACATTCCCCCCTAAATGAAGGTGATCCCTAGCTATCCCTGCCTGTACAGCTATCCCTGTCTCATAGTCACAAAGTTCACATTCTCATATGACCCGGATTTGAAATCCACTATTCGTCTAAAATGGAGGTCACCTGATTTCGACAGCCAATGACTTTTTCCGATTTTTTTCGATGCCTCCGGTGTCGTAGTTCCTGTCCCACCTCCCCTGCGCTGTTATTGGTGCAAAAAAAGCGCCAGGGAAGGTGGGAGGGGAATCAAATTTTTTTGGAGTTTGCCACGTGATGTTCGATTCGAACACATCAAACAGCCTGATATCCGATCGAACATGAGTTCGATAGAACACTGTTCGCTCATCTCTAGTTATTACCTTGGCGTCCTTTCTTTCTTATTTCATCATGGAGGTATGGACATCAATAACGGTTATGGTAAATGGATTTATATCTTTGGTTATTGTGATAAAACTGTGTGTGTATATATATACAGTATATATATATAGAGAGAGAGAGAGAGAACAACAG
Organism: Leptodactylus fuscus; assembly: GCF_031893055.1. Lineage (NCBI taxonomy): Eukaryota > Metazoa > Chordata > Amphibia > Anura > Leptodactylidae > Leptodactylus > Leptodactylus fuscus. The sequence goes on along the minus strand of NC_134275.1, from coordinate 13,611,637 downwards.
CTTTTGGGGTGTTCCTCTTTGGAAAAATTTCACCTTCAGCTGCACATTCCTATCAGTAAAATAATTGAATGCAACACAGGGGTTAAAAATACTCAATACTAATAATAATAGTACGGGGTTATATTCACCTTTCCCAGCCTCATATTAAAACCGTGGTTGTCCACTATAAGGCCTCAGTCACACAATATCATTTTTGTCAGTACTCTGCATGAACCCACTGCTGGTTGGGGTTACAAATACTGATGCAGAACACTTACCAAAATACTGACTGTGTGAACAGGGTCCTAACCTTTATTATTTGGAGAAAAAGCTTTCTCACTTAGTTAAAGGGATCCTATCATTAAAACTCATTTTTTTCTGCCTTCTACATTGGAATAGCCTTAAAGGGATCCTATCATTCAGACGACATTTTTTCTAAGTACCACGTCGGAATAGCCTTAAGAAAGGCTATTCTTTTCCTACCTTTTGTTGTCTTCTCCGTGCCGTCGTTCACCTACAATCCCAGTTCTTGTTGGTATGTAAATTAGCTCACTCACAGCACTGGGGGCGTCTCCAATGCTGTGAGAGAACTCTCTCCAGCACTGCCTTCTCTTCTTCAGCCTCTTCTTCCGGCAGTGGCTTGTAATTTCTAAGGCCTCTGGCCTTGGGTAGAGCAGATTGCGCATGCTCATAGGCCATGAGAAAATGGCTGCTTGCATAGTAATGAGGCCTAGAAGTAAGAAGACACCGCTAGAAGAAGAGAATGAAGAGGCCGTTCCTGACGAAGATGGAGGCGGCGCTGGAGAGAGTTCTCTGACAGCATTGGAGACGCCCCCAGTGCTGCGAGAGAGCTAATTTGCATACCAAGAAAAAACGGGATTGTAGGCGAACAGTGGCGCGGAGAAGATGACGAAAGGTAGGAAAAGAATAGCCTTTCTTAAGGTGGTACTTAGAAAAAATGTCGTCTGAATGATAGGATCCCTTTTTCCTACCTTTAGATGTCTTCTCTGTGCCGCCATTCAGTATATAATCCGGTTTTCATTGGTATGCAAATGAGTTCTCTCGCAGCACTGGGGGCGTCCCCAATGCTGCGAGAGAACTCTCCAGTGCCGCCTCCATCTTCTTCAGCAACAGGTCTTCTTCCGGGGAATAGCTTCAAATTTCTAGGCCTAGGCCAAAGACGACTGCGCATGCCCGCCAGCCACAAGAAAATGGCCGCTTACACAGTGTTGTATGCAGCTAATTTCTTGTGGCCAGCAGGCATGTGCAGTCAGCTGCCCAAGGCCTAGAAGTTTGAAGCCACCATCGGAAGAAGATCCGTTCCTGAAGATGGAGGCGGTGCTGGAGAGTTCTCTGGCAGCATTGGGGACACCCCTAGTGCTGTTTGAGCACTGGTCCCGCCCCCAGTGCTGTGAGATAACTAATTTGCATACCGGCGAAACCTGGATTTCTACGGAACGGTGGCACGGAGAAGACATCTAAAGGTAGGAGATGAAGAGGCTTTCTTAAGGCTATTCCTACGTGGTAGGCAGAAAAAAAAGTGCTTTAATGATAGGATCCCTTTAAGAAATATAAGAGCAACATAAAACTAGAAATCTCACTGTGACTGTCCAACATCCAGCACAAGGCAATAATACAGACTGTAGAATAAGACAGGAAACACACAAGACGTTTTTGATGCAGTTTATTGAGGTAAAGCGAGAAGTGGATCCAACAAGAAGAACTCTAGCTCCTTCCTTTATAGCTTCCATCCCTATCCCATCCCGCCTCACACTATAACCCTGCAGTGACCAATAACTGATGAGGAGAAAGGAAATGGCCGCCCTGCCTCCACCCGCACGCTGGCCAATCTTTTGTTGTCTTTCCTTTCAATGCCTTCCAACTGCGCCTGCGCAGAAACTGCTCCATTCTTCTCTTCCTTCAGCTCTCACACAAACTTGTCGAACAATACAGAGGGTCCTGCTGTTCACACCCACCGACGTCACCAGGTTAGAGCGGCGAGAAGTGGCCAATCACAATGAGCGCTGGGGCTTGTATTTTGAGTGACAGGTACTGAGGCCAATAATAGAGCGGAAAGGGAAAGCTGCGCGTTCAGATGTTGACCAATAGGTTTTGATTCTTGCCGTGGTTAGGTTGTGGCCTGTTTCCGTCTGGCAGGCAGGAGGTTCCTATCGTGCGCGGGAGGTCGCGGGGCTGATTCTGAATATCGGGTGCTGTGTGGCGGAGCTCGGGCCGGTCAGGTAATGGTTCCCTGGGATGCCTCATGCGGCTCGGAAGGGAAGTGGCGGCGGCGGTGCTAGCGCGTGACTGCTGCTCCGTGGCTTGTGTTGTGTAGGCCCAGCCCTTACATGCAGCACATAGGAGGGATGGCCCGCACTGTCCCGGTACACGCTGTATACATGCCCTGTATTACTTGGGGCCCCTCTCACTGATCTGCGCCTGCCTGCAGGGGCCCCTTCCTTCCTGCGCATGGAGTACTGGGCTGCTTACATTGCCCTGCTGGTCTCTATGGAGAGAGCTAAGTGGTCACGCTCTGCTCCTGGTGGTCAGCGCCCCCAGCAGTCACACTGCCACCTGGCCGCCTGTGGATGGGGTGTCCATTGATGACCATGGAGGGGTGCTCTGATAGAGAATAGTGAGATAACATCATGGACAATCCTATCTATTCTGCAATGGACCAGACACTATTACTGCATTTCGGGGTCATAACTTACCCTGGTGCTATTTAGTGAAGGCTATCCATATCAGATCTTGGGTGGCGCTGCTTGTCTGCAGAGAAGGGAATTATTTGGGGAGATCACCCCTGGGCTAAGCAATAATGGTAATGACATCTTTATGGTGCATGCACTGGGAAGTGTTCCCTAAACATCTCCATAGACTTCAATGGGCCCTACATATTGTCTGGGCAGTATGAACCGGCATAGCAGGCACAGAAAATCCCGATTCTGAATTCCAATTATTACTACCTGATACACAATAGTTTTTTTCTTGCTGACAATGTTTACAGCTGTATATATACAATGATTGCAGTTGTCAGGGCTCTTCTTTCAGGATTTGTCAGCCCTACATTATAAGTTGTGTATATAGGGGGTCATACCACAAATGAGACCTCCACAGGATAGCGGATCGGTTTCTTATCAAAGAAGTCTGGCCTAGTGAACCCAAAGTGATAGCGAGAACAGAAATCTCTGAGTATCTCATGTGAATGGAGTTATTGGGGTTCCAGGATAATTCACGTGAGGCTCCGGGGTCCTCTGTGCGCATCATGGTCAAGGCTGACAGCGATTGACCACTTGGTAATCTAATGCTTTCCTATGGATACAGGATAAGTGTAATTTGTGGGGTCAGCTTATAACTTCATTGTTATTGCCACGTGAACCAGTCTAATCAATATTCTATTTCATAGATTGTAAGCTCTGTGTCCCATTGTGTGAATTGACACAATGTAATGTCTGTACTTGAATCCTACAATCTGTAAAGTGCTGCAGAATATGTTGGCGCTATATCAATAACGTATTATTATTTGATACTCCTCTAGTAAGGACATTATTCTAGAACAGGGGTAGGGAACCTTCGGCTCTCCAGCTGCTGTGAAACTACAACTCCCATCATGCCCCATTCACCTTTATAGGAGTTCCAAGAGCAGCGGAGCAAGTATGCATGCTGGGAGTTGTAGTTTTGCAACAGCTGGAGAGCCGAAGGTTCCCTACCCCTGGTCTATAGCTTATCTTATTGTAATGACTTCTTCCCATCCAGGCAGAGGTGATATAAACGCTAGCTGTAACTCCAGGGTTATATATATATATATATATATATATATATATATATATATATATATATATATATAATTTTTTTATTTTATTCAGTTAAAATGCAGGGAAACAGAGGTTATAAGATGGAGCAGCAGAACCACGCTCATAAGAGACCTCAACATCATCATCAATACCAGCAGCAGGAACCAGAAACTCCTTCACCCACCAATGGACAAAAATCCACAAACCCCAGTAAGTATTTGGGCTGAATGTGCCCTATAGATCAGTCCGCCGTCTCCATTATCTTGTGCCCCAGTGACTGACACGATCTTGTTTTATTTGCTGCCTAGATGATGCGCTCACTATAGATTTGAAGAGTTTTCGGAAGCCAGGTGAGAAGACTTTCACTCAGCGCAGCCGTCTCTTTGTGGGTAATCTCCCTCAAGATGTCACAGAGGAGGAGCTCCGAAAAATGTTTGAGAAATACGGAAAGGCGGGCGAGATCTTCATCCACAAAGATAAAGGCTTTGGCTTTATCAGGCTGGTAAGTAATGAGCTGCGGTACAGAGTGTTAACCCTTACGTACTAGCAGGGTGTCTTATTGGTTTCCCCTCATCTGTTTTTTTCTTTTTGTAGGAAACCCGGACTCTGGCAGAGATAGCCAAAGCAGAGCTCGATAATCTCCCTCTCCGTGGAAAGCAGTTGCGTGTTCGCTTTGCGTGTCACAGCGCGTCTCTGTCTGTGCGGAACCTTCCTCAGTTTGTGTCTAATGAGCTTTTGGAAGAAGCCTTCTCCATGTTTGGCCAAGTGGAGAGAGCTGTAGTCATTGTGGATGATCGTGGCCGACCATCAGGGAAAGGGATTGTGGAGTTCGCCTCTAAGCCAGCAGCCAGGAAGGCTCTCGATCGTTGCGCTGATGGCTCCTATCTTCTTACCGCGTGAGTAGGAAGAACGTCTTATTGCGATTTTCTGCAGGCCATGAGCAGACGCAACTAAACTGTTAATGGTCTTAGCCGGGAGGATCAGACGTAGCAAATCTAATGGGAAGAGCGTTGGAAGACCCCCATAAACAGCAAAGGGTTAATTGGTTTAAAGGGATGCAATCATTAAAATAGAAATTTTTTCTCCTGCATTTAGATATTGACGTTCCTGCGCAGACTCTTACGTACTATTATATTCATTATAAGAATGAGCAGTAAATTAAGACCTTTGTTTGATCCTCTGCCATTAATGATGATGTATGGCCTGTGCTCACCCGGAGGATGTGTTATAGGATATTGCCTTCTATCACATGGGAAACCTTTTAGTAATGTACCTGGCCTATAGTTACACATTTTAAGGACGTCTTTCTCCTATTTTGATATATTTTTTTCCATTTTGATTTTGCAGCTTCCCCCGTCCAATAACTGTGGAACCTATGGATCAGCTTGATGATGAAGAAGGATTACCGGAGAAACTTATCGTTAAGAATCAAGGATACCACAAGTATGTGTTTTGGGGTTTTTGCTTCCTGGCACTATTGCAAACCCTACTTTGAGCTGCAAATACTGAGTATACAGATGTGTGCTACTGTTGGTTGGATGTATCCCATCCATGATGCCAGGGACCTGAAATGGAAAGTTTACATTCCCATGAAGGTTTGCTTTATGTTTTTAGTTCTCATGTTTCACTCAGACATCACTTGTGCATAGAAATCTCAATGCATTGCAGTGTACTTATTCAGGGGTGTATTTCCATTCAGTATTGAGAGAGAGTCCTAGCACAAGAGGCTTGTGCCGTGTCATATGGGAATTCACCCCGGGATGAGTCCATCGTCACAACTATGCAGATTATTGCTGTGTTCTCATGCTTGACGAAGGTACCTTGTATTGGTATTATCTTAAAGTGAAACTTCTGTGGACAAGTTGTGTTTAAAGAGAACCAACTTCTCTACTATCTTCAGCTTCTCTACTATCTTCAGTGCAGTATGAATTTTTTTTTTCTATAGTCTCCACCAATCCTGAGCAATCAGTGCAGATAGTTTGTGTCGAAGTCCTCATTCACATCTGCATCAGTAATCCGTTCGGGGGAGTCCACATGGGAGACCCCCTGAATGGAATACTGAACGTATTGGCAAGCGGTGTGCAGTGAAAGCACACAGACCCCATAGACTATAATGGGGTCCATGTGCTTACCGCACGGAACATGCGGACAGAAAAGTAGTTTACTATCTGCTTTCCTGCCCGCATGACTTGTGCGGAAACTGCGTGGGAAGCACACGGACCCCATTATAGTCTATGGCAGGGGTCCTCAAACTGCGGCCCGAGGGCCACATGTGGCCCGCCAAGCACTTCTGTCTGGCCCTGCCGATAACGCCAGCAGGCGTCCATTTATAATGAAGCTCCTGGGGAGCTCGGGCCAGGCCATGGAGCGCACTTCACTTTACCTATTGGAGGGCACCGCTCCCGATGTCTGTGCGACCTGCTCTGCCTCCGGCCCACTGTTTAAAAAGTTTGAGGAGCCCTGGTCTATGGGGTCGGTGCTTTCACTGCACACCTCTTGCCAATGCTTTCGGTCGTCCATTTGGGCTCCCTGGATCACCAACGCAGATGTGTATGAGGCTTAATATGCAGTGTCAGCCAGGATCAGGAATAGTAGCGGGGGATGATTCAGAGGTGACCAGTATCACAGCCCTTGCGTGGTCTTCCTTGAAAGTACAGAGCCTAAATAGCATATCAAACACCAAAACTAACAGCATAGATTGCTTGGGAACAGTGAGGGCTAGAGAAAAAGTGGAGCAAAGCCTTTCAAGTAATGCAAAAAGCTGGACTTTGGAGGCGGTGAAAGGTCGTCTTTAAGAGAAAAATGGGAAATAAAACCATGGAGCAAGTGACTGCTGTTCTATTGACTTGACTCCTTCTACATCAGTGATTGTTTGCATGAATAAGGAGCCCCTTAAAGAACCGTGAGCTCTCTCCTGCTTACATCGCACATACACTATAGAACAGACCATGTGCCGTGTAAACTGGGAAGAGGTCACAGTGCTCACGCATGTTGTACAGTTCCTTAATGCCCTGTAAGGAGAATCTCTAGCACTGTATGGATGGCACTTATAAGGGTGGCAGAAGCTTATGTGTCTTTCTTGCTGTTCTAGGGAGAGAGAGCAGCCGCCTCGCTTTGCCCAGCCTGGAAGCTTTGAGTATGAGTATGCCATGCGCTGGAAAGCCCTCATTGAAATGGAGAAGCAGCAGCAGGAACAGGTAGACCGAAACATCAAAGAAGCGCAGGAGAAGATGGAGTTGGAGATGGAGGCAGCAAGACACGAGCACCAGGTCATGCTTATGCGGCAAGGTAATTGTCTATCTATGTAAAATAGAACTATAAAGCACATCATTTATACAGTCAGTTGCAGCTCGTACGTTGTTGCTTCTCTAGGATCATGCATCAGGTATTAACACTTTGATTCTCCACCTGACAAGGTCTAAGTAGCTTGTAGATGGGCTGTGAGGTTTCAGATTCTTGCTAGAACTAACACAGTGAGGTGATGGCAGCATCAAAATGGATTCCCCATTATACTGACAGATACATATTCATGTGCTGCCGATGTAAGAGGAAGAATCACTGAACTCCTTGTAAATGTATGGCTTTTGGATGAGGGAGAAGCTTAGATTTGCGTTCTATGAATGTGCGATTCAGATTCCTGCTGCACTGGCAGTATTGGGCAGGTTGAAGTCCAGTTGGCCAGTCCAGCATTCTTATTGCAAGTATAAAAAGAGGAATAAAATGGGTCTGTGAATCTCCAGTGATACATTTGGAGGATGTCGCAGTCAGCGCTGGGGTGGCCGGTGCTGTCACTTGATCAATTGCTCCTCTTCATTTGCAGTCACATGGGTTTGCACGTTGCAGCACAGCTATTAATAGGAGAAGCCCTAACTCGTCCCTGCACTGTCTGCAACCATGTGGCACCGCCCTAAATATACCCGACACAGGTAAAACATTCATGTCATTGTCATCTCGGCAGATCTGATGAGACGCCAGGAGGAGCTGCGTAGATTGGAAGAACTACATAACCAAGATGTACAGAAACGGAAGCAGATGGAACTGAGGTGATGTCTTAGAGCACCTTTAAGAAAATAGAAATGTGGTGTTCTCCATGTACAAATCATTAAACCAGTGTCCTTACAGACATGAGGAAGAGCGCAGGAGGCGCGAGGAGGAAACCCGTCGACAGCAGGAGGAAATGCTCAGGCGTCAACAAGAAGGCTTTAAGAATGCCTACCCTGATTCGGTAAGTCAGATGGGCCCCATTCCCTATACCTGGTTCAGGATGTTATGATCTGGTTGTAATGACGCCAACACTAAGGGTCCATTCACACGGAGGAAAGTGGCGCCGATTCTGGCACGATAACTCCCGTAAGACTCCCATTGACTTCAATGGGTTCTGCGTGAAAAACAGAACCTATTAAAGTCAATGAGTGGTTTTTTTCAGCGCTGATTCTTGCATGAGTTACCGTGCCAGAATCAGCGCCACTTCCCTCCGTGTGAATAGACCCTAAGAGAGGCCATAGTTCGGCCTTTAGGCTTTCTTTGAAGCCATTGTTTTCTTATTGCTGAGCAATTGTTCAAGGGAATGTGTCTCCATGAAGCGTTGCTTTTAGAGATGAGCGAGTACTGTTCGGATCAGCTGATCTGAACAGCACGCTCCATAGAAATGAATGGATGCACCTGGTACTTCCGCTTTGACGTCGGCCGGCCGCTTAACACTCCGCGTGCCGGCTACGTCCATTCATTTCTATGCGAGCGTGCTGTTCGGATCGGCTGATCTGAACAGTACTCTCTCATCTCTAGTCGCTTTCATTTCACGTCCAACACAATTTCACTCCATTTTGTAACGTCCTGATGTTTGTCTATACAGAGAGAAGCTGACATGAGGATGGCGCAGATGGCCATGCCAGGTAAGTTCATATTTGTTGGCGATTCAGTCTCCATTTTGTATTCCACATGATGGACTGTTCTAAGCACAAAGCTTTCCATTGTCTTGTGTAGGGGCAATGGGAATGAACAACCGTTCATCACTGGGTAACAGCAGTGTCCCTGCGGGTACAGCTACACCATCAGGACCCGGTTCTATGATGACCGAAACGTCTGCAATTGGCATGGTGCGTTAATTTTGGAAACTTTAAGATTTTCCATAAACCTCTCTGGCTTTTATATCTTCTCGTTCTCTCCTTCCCTAGACTCCACCAGCAGGTGACCGCTTTGGCCAGACTTCTAACATCGAAACCCTGGGTTCGACCAATCAGCAAGCTTTCCAGCGCGGCACTCCAGGCGCTGACTTCGGTCCTAATAAGCGTCGTAGATATTGAGAACCTTTTTTATGTCATCAGCTGTACGAGTTGCCCAAGATTAGTGTTGACTGGATTTGTATTGGTAGTGTTCATGTTGTAGGGCCAATGGAGACCAGTCCTATGTTTTTAGGCACACTTTGCTGAGGGATTATGGGTTGGGAGGGAATACTGCTTAAAAACTGGTGATCTCGTAACGTGAACTTTCCAAGAAATTTATCGCTGACCGTCTTTTCTAGCTGAAAAGGGTTGAACACTTTTGGACAATTCTAGGCTGTAAAGTGCCACCGTGCCTCCCATTCCTGCCTCTTCAGTCCGCCATACAATTTGAGTTACTGTCCTGAAAAGCAACCACACAGCTGCCCTGAGCTTCAGCCGCCAAGCTCATTTTATGTATTTCTCCTGTTCTGGACCATACTGTATGTAGTGTTTTTGTATTTTTTTTTTTTTTATTTGCCCATCATGTTTTTTTTTTTTTGTTATGTCCACAGGGCTACATGTTGTAGTTAAGTTATCACTAAGAATCCTATGGTTACTGTCATACGTTCTGTTAGCCTACCAAATGGTATCACGTCACTTTCCTCAGTGTGTGTGTTCCTCAGCATTTTCTGGAGGAGTTTATTGGTTACTTGACAAATGTGAAAACCGTTCATAAATAAATGGGATTTTAAGACTTTTTTTTTTCTTGGTTTATTTTCTCAATGTGACCCTACACGTGCCCCAGTCATTAGTCCGGAAGTGTAATACGTGGATCACGGTGCTACTAATATCCGGCTGAGAAGAGGATGGAAATGTAGTAACACAACTATCAGTGACCGGGGTAATATGAGGCTGCGGCTAAGCCAAGATTTTATGAGCCCCAGAAATTGCTGCACATATATAATCTAACATATCCCTATCCATTATTGATACTACTCTGCCAGGAGTAACTGTACAATAGCAAACAAATTGCTGAGAAAAGCTCAAGTGACCACAATATAGGAGATCCAGGAACGGGGCAAATGCACACCTGTATACACACAAGAAGCCAGAAATAGACACAACTACATAGTAGACTTCTTAAATTGTAAGTTGTGAGATTTGCAGAATCTTCAGTCTTTTGCACCGAGCAATAGTTTGCTATGCCATATCATAATATGCTATGAGGAGAATCAACCCCTCCCATCTGTACGTGGACAAAGGAATAAATTGCAAATTAGCTAGAAGAGAGACAGCTAATGGCAGGAACTTTTAGAGGTGTTTTAGGCAGAAAACGGCCACATTTTTAATTTGGATTACATTTTGTTCCAGAATCATATGCGGTATGAAGTGACCATTGTACTGACTTAGGATGATGTGTACTACAGCCACTTTTCTGAGGGTCTTAGTCCTTTACCTTATGTCCTGCTGTCCTGACAATTACCTCTATCAGGCCCTGGGGAAATAGTGATATTGTAATCAAAATTTTGCTTAATTGAAATGAGTCAAATTAGATTCGTTGCCCAGACCTAAATGGAACAGTCAGAAAAACCCCAAATGAGGGCCTTTTATATGTTACCAGTGCCTTAATTCAACCCTGTGCAGGCCAAGATCTGCCCCGTCACGCGGTGATATATCTAGTAGTCACTCTGCTGGTCCCCGTAGGCCCTGGACTGTGTGTCGCAGACTTTTGTTTTAGGTATCTTGAAACGTCATGTTGGTCCTCCTGTTACTCTGCTGGGATATCTCTGAACATCTGCAGTTGTGTGCAATAAACTGCCTAGGACCCAAAACAGATCAGAGGAGCCGCAGCCACATCTACTGTACAGGGCCGGTACGGGGAACTGCAACTGTGCTCCTATTGAATGGAAGCCGACTGCATTTGCTCCCCATCCACTGCAGCAGCTTCTGGTGTTGGACCCCCATAAAGATTAGGGGCCCGGATAACCCAGCCTCACAGGTTAGGGTCACCTCAATGAATTAGTCTTTACCCATTGTGAACTATTGCTGAGATATTACCACTCTTGTCAATATGCAAGTGCTCTCTTTAGAGCAATGAGGGTGTTTCCACATTTGTGATATCTCTGCAGCGTGGGCATTGATTCACAAGGGGAAAACACCATTAGGCTAAGGCCCCATGCAGCGAATTGACAGCGGTTCAAACACATTGGATTTTTGTCTGCAATGTTTTTCACAGAAGGTCCGCAGTTTCCCTCTGTAGACTTTCTGTCTCTATTACACCTTAGGTAGGTATAATTGACGTGTTGCGATGTTTTTTTTGCAATGTGTGGATGGGATTAGCCAGAATCTTATCCTCTTTGCAGGTAAAGTGAAATGCTGCATTTTTGCAATGTAGGGCCCTGGCCTTAGATTGGGATTACCTGAATAATCTGTGGGACGGGGTTCAAGTATCAGGGTCACTTTCACTTTAGATATGAACCATCCACTAGCGCTATACATCCGGGCGGACGGCATCAATCTCTACAAGGACATTACTAGTAAATTGTGACCTTATGGGGGGACACAATGAAAAAAAAATGGATGAGATTTTTTGAAATGTAATCCACGATGGTAATACTGAAGATCGCAGTGGTCCAGCCATTGGCGACTTGTGAGCCCTCGCCATGTTGTCCTGGGTTTTGGCTAATATTTTGCATCAGTATTTTTATTTTCTGTAGGTTGATATGTCACCGGATAGAAGACGTCCTTCCCATTTCATGAGGGTTCTGATAAATTTAGCAATGGGTAAGTAATAAGGAGACGAGCACACAAAGTTATCAACCGATGAGACGAGGGCGACGTGTAAGGCAGTCTGATGAAAGTCACTTATGGTCATAGTATAAAATGGGTAAAAAGTGAAAACCGCCACATTAAGACCACCCTAACCTATATCCCTGGTGACGTGTATCAGTCTATAGTGTAGTGTTATTTAGACTCTATATACTATATACTCCTATCTAATCACTGCATGAAATTCTTCTATGGATAGTGTATAATACAACTAGCTATAACCCGCGACTTCGTCCACTGTCCCCTCACCCTTGTGCGAATCACCTGCAGCGCGGCTCGTGGCCCCCCACGGCCCTTTCCTTGCGGCCGGCGCTGGGCCCTCCCACAGCATCGTGGGCCAGGACCCCACGGCCCCGCTGCTGCACTTCCAGCCCTCCCCTTTCCCCCCACCCGCGCCCCCAGCCCCCTTCCCCCCTTTAGAGATCACAGTCACCTACATCTACCGCTTCCCCCACCACCACCTACCCGTGACCCTGGTCACCCTCCCCCCCCTTTCCACATGTGCAATCTGCCCCCCCCCCCCACTTACCCTCTGCCCTCTAATAATAATAATAATACATTTTATTTATATAGCGCCAACATATTCCGCAGCGCTGTACAATTTATAGGGTTCAGATACAGACATACATAACAAAGAACGTCATTTCACACAATGGGACTGAGGGCCCTGCTCAAAAGAGCTTACAATCTATGAGGTAGAGGGGGTGACACAAGAGGTAGCAGGGGCGGCATTGCTTATACAAAGGTCAGACAATTTTGTGCATTAGGAATTGTGATCGGCCTGTCTGAAAAGATGCGTCTTTAGTTTGCGTTTGAAACTGTAGAAGTTGGGAGTTAATCTTATTGTCCAGGGTAGAGCATTCCAGAGAAGTGGTGCAGCTCAGGAGAAGTCTTGTATACGAGCGTGGGAGGTTCTGATAATAGAGGATGTAAGTGTTAGATCATTGAGTGAGCGGAGAGCACGGGTTGGGCGGTAGACAGAGATGAGGGAGGAAATGTAGGGAGGTGCAGCATTATGGAGAGCCTTGTGGATGAGAGTAATAACTTTATATTTTATTCTATAATGAATAGGCAGCCAATGTAGTGACTGGCACAGACCGGAGGCATCACTGTAGCGTCTAGCCTGATAGATGAGCCTGGCTGCTGCATTCAGAATAGATTGTAGAGGGGAGAGTTTAGTGAGGGGAAGAGCGATTAGTAAGGAGTTACAGTAGTCAAGGCGAGAATGAATCAGAGAGACAATAAGTGTCTTTAGTGTATCTCTGGTGCCAAACCCCCCCTCGCCCTCCCTAACCCCCACCACCTCCTCCAAACCACCAACCCCCCGGCCCCTACCCATTACCTGTTGTACCCCCTCCCTCCCTTAAGCAACCTGCCGATCCCTGTTCCCCGCAGCACTCACCATGTAGATGCTGGGGAGCTGTGTGTCTCCTGGCTGCAGCTTCAGCGAGCATGTGCGGTCCTTCCCATGCCGTGTAACTACCTGCGCTGACGTCATGCCCGGGCCCAAAGCGGAGCAGGAGACAACTTTTGAGGGTCGCGGTGGCATTTTGGGGTGAGTGAGATACTTTTAAAGTAGCCCATTTCTCCTTCCTGGCCAATATGTAGGTGTGTGTCAAATTTCTATGAAATCCATTCAGCCATTCCGGTGTGATTGAGGAACAAACATCCAAATACACAAACTTTCACATTTATAGTTTTAATTAATTAATTAATTAATTAATTATTATTATTACACAACTAAACAAGTGAGCTTGCACCACTGACATACACCACAAGGTGGCAGAAGAGCTCAGCAATGTAAAACCAAGTTCCTTCCCCAATACAATTGCAGGTCACTTGCTGATTATTGATTATGGATCTGATCACTTTTCTGAGTTTTTTTTTTTTTTAAACACTTCTATAGATTTTACACAAGTTACTATAGAAACTATTCACTTTACGTGTTATATTCTTAGTCTATGATCTCACACATATGTACAGCACATGGATCTCATATATAGTGACATTTGGCTATCAGACTTCCAGCCTTTGGAATCCTCTTCATTCTTTGTTTTTAGATTGCGAGTCTGATCCAATATCTTCTAAGTGTATGTCTATGAAACACAAGTGACCTTCTCTACTCTAACAGTTCTCAATGTCAATTATAACACTTACAATTGTCGATTTTGTCAAAGTAAAACTTCCTATTTCTAGTCACATTTTAGTGAAAACAAAAAATTAGTATTTTACCGAGGCCACTGATCCTGTCTTCCTTCTGATTGCTGATGCTGGGTTGCATCACGGCACAGTCCCTGCTTTATTGGCAAATGTGTCAGTCATGGGTTTCGTCAGAATCTTGTGTCACGTCCTGGGGATACCGGATCCATCACAGCTTAGGTGCCTTCTTTGTCTGCATCTTCTATTCTACAGCTCCTTAATAATGTCCTTCTTTCGCTTACTAAGATGTCCACTGATTGTTATATTTCCTACTGGGTGTCTGCACTGTCAGCAGTCGCTGTCTGAGCCTTCACATGGAGTAAACACGCGTGTATTTTTGCAAAATACATGTGTAAAAATACGCCTGTAAAATGTCATTGAAGTCAATGGGAGTCTTATTTTTACACGTGTATTTTGCAAAAATACAGGCGCGTTTACTCCGTGTGAAGGCTCCCTGAAAGTGTGAAGACGAGCGGGAGACGCAGGTGTAGGAGGATTTATGGCTACGCAGATTTATTCTGCACTGATGGCCCCTGTATCAGTCTGGTGAGGACGTCATGTAAGTAATACAGCACCTCGCTTGTGGAAAATACTAGACTTGTATGCATGTAGTGTCCAATAGATCTGTGCAATATACTGAGGTCAGAGGTTACTATTCCAGTGCAGGTGAGGTCAGAGGTTACTATTCCAGTGCAGGTGAAGACTTCTACAACTATATGTAATATGAAATATACTATATACTAATATCTGGAATATCAGGGCGTCCCACCAAAGAGGTCAGTGCATTACCACAGATGTGGCTCCAGGCCAATAGTGAGAACCAGTGCTAGATACCCTGACCGAAATGGTAAACTCGGCACTGAGGGTCCAGCGCCTCCTGGGACACACCAACTCCAAACCCACAATGGTGTTCACCGTTGCCCCAGATGATGGGGATGGACTTGGCTGCACTGCCAGCAGAGTGGTACGGGTAACGCCAGACACACGGCGCACCACAAATCACTAGACTTGTATGAGCAGATCTTCAGAGTAGTGATGTAGGTCCAAGAAACCAGAAAGCAGCAGCTGGTGGTAACAGCAGGTGGCAGTGGAGAGCCAAAGCGTAGTCGTCCAATCCGTGTCGTCCATGTGAGGGCAGTGCAGTACAGAGGAGTAATCCAGATGGATAGTCAGTCAGGCCAGGTCGGTAACAGGAGTGGTAGAACAGTACAAAAATGGATTCAGGGAGCAGAGGTCTAGAGGTCAGCTGGGTTCATAAACAGGAGCAGGCACAGTACAAAGTCAGGAGGCGAGAGGCAGAGTCAGAGGTCAAGGCAAGGGTGCCCAGTCTGTAGTGACCTAGGTTCTCTGGTGGGGTATGAGAGGATAACAGATAGATAGATAGATAGATAGATAGATAGATAGATAGATAGATAGAGTATATATCCTAAAATGTGAACCCAGTAGAACTGATTTATTGCTCATATGAGATTTCAGGGGTCCCGGGTTCGAACCTGTCCAAGGGCAACATCTGCATTACATTTGTATGCTCTCCTTGTGTCTGCATGGGATTCCTCCAGGTAATTCAGTTTCTTCCCACACTTCAAGATTGTGATTGTGAGCCACAATATCTATAAGACGCTTTATATAAGCAAGACAAATGAAGAATATTCCTGTTCCAAAATATATCAGCTTCATTGCCTCAATAGTGCACACGTGTAATTGGTATCCGATGGATTTCAATGTATAATATGGAGGTCAAGATAAGATATACTATATACCAGATAGAGTTATAAAGAAAGACAAAAATACCGAAAGCAAAACATCACTTGGAAATAAAACCGCGCTGTGTGTCCACAATACAACTCCCTTCTGTTAACCCTATCAGGGCTAGACTTTCTAGTCACTTTAGATATTGTCTTTTGTTTTTGTAACTTGTGCTTTCTATGTATCTGGATCTTTCCCCCTTCTGCTTCCTTTCTCCAGATCTTTCTTGTCCTTTCCTTGGAGCTTGGCCTCAGTGTTCTTTGCTATCACCTGTCACAGCTGTTGACATTCTTACTTCCATCTTTGGTGCTGGGCTGGCACCCGGAGGATCTAAAGATAGCGCCACGTGTCCGGCCTGCTCAGTCCTCTCCCGGGTCAGTCTGCTCTCACATTGCCGCACTCTCCATTCTACAGGTATCATTTGCTTTTCATTTGCACGATTCCTTCTGTGTGTTTCCATCATTCGTCCTCTTGTAAATGATCGGTATTTCCTAGTACGCCATCTTGTATCCTCACTGTTACGTGTAGTTGCAGAACTCTTAGATATTTTCCATGTATTCCTATATCTGTACCGTACAGTCTGACTCTAATATTTCATTTTACAGCCGGCTTCTCTCTCTTTCTATATCTTTCCTTCGGCTGCTTCATAGCAGACTGTCCTCACCCTGTCTCTAGTATTCCACCATCTACATATTCCTACGTCATGAGCTGTCAGGGGACTACCCTGAATAATACACAGGACACTCCGGATAAGAATGTGCTATGTTATAACAAGGGATGTGGGGAACGATTCCTTCCTGACACCAATACTGCAGGTTAGTGTCTTTCTGTTCAATGGAGGACTGTGCCATGTAGAATAAGGGACATATGGATGGGAATGTTGGGTCATTCATACGTGGCACAGGACTTACTCAGTGGTTCCCCTATACCCATGATGGTGAAGCTATGGCACGGGTGCCATAGGTTGCACTCAGAGCCCTCTCTTGGGCACTCATCCATGGAACAGATTATACTGTGTGGGGGCCACCGTGGAGCAAATTGTACTGTCTGGGGAACATTGTGCAGCAGATTATACTGTGTGGGGGTCACTGTGCAGCAGATTATACTGTGTGGGGGTCACTGTGCAGCAGATTATACTGTGTGGGGGTCACTGTGCAGCAGATTATACTGTGTGGGGGCCACTGTAGAGCTGATTGCACTGTGGGGGGGGGGGGCACTGTGCAGCAGATTATACTGTGTGGGGGCCACTGTGCAGCAGATTATACTGTGTGGGGGCCACTGTGCAGCAGATTATACTGTGTGGGGGCCACTGTGCAGCAGATTATACTGTGTGGGGGTCACTGTGCAGCAGATTATACTGTGTGGGGGTCACTGTGCAGCAGATTATACTGTGTGGGGGTCACTGTGAAACAGATTTGACTGTGTGAGGGTCACAGTGGAGCAGAAAACTCTATAAAGCCCCATTCGTATGACCATATTTTGCAGGTCTGTAATTGTGTGCAATTGTGGATCCGCACATTATTAGGGTACATTCACACTACTGATACGCTGCCTGATTCTGAACGGTAAAACACGTTCAGAATCAGTGCGTATAAAGCAGTTCCCATTCATTTCAATGGCAGCCGGCATACGAGCGCTCCCCATTGTACGGCTCGGAATGAGCTGAGCTAGCCGTACACGCGAGCACTTCCCATTCACTTCAATGGGAGCGCTCGTAGTGAAAAAAGCAGCCCATTCATTTCAATGGGGAGCGCTCGTATGCCGTCTCCCATTGAAATGAATGGGAACTGCTTTATACGCCGCTGATTCTGAACGTGTTTTAACACGTGTTTTAAGTTAGTCCTAAAAATCACCTAAAACCAGACCCAACAATGTGCTTCATAAAACAGACCCATTATAGGCCAGAATTCAGGCACCACCACAATAATAAATTCCCGCCACTATTTCTCTTTTCTGCAGATTCTTGTCTCTTCCATCCAGGATACCCCATTTTTCACGATGCTTTGAAGGTCGGTCCCAATTCATGTCACTTCTATTACAACACTTGTGCCTGTTCATATTGTCCCTCCAAATCCCCTCATTCTGGGTTTTCCTTCTTAGGGATGGTCTTGCTGTCGGAAACGCACAACGGACTTTTCTGAATTTCTAGCTATAAAGGTACAGTATCGTCTTCTCTATATCCGAGTCTATCTATTATACCAGGGCTGTAGGGGATCTATTAGATTAATAGGGTATTCTATTACCTACAATTTAGGGATAGGGTATAACTGATGTTGGGGGTTCGACCACTAGATCGGATGCAGAAATTTCTGCAAATGTCCTAGGCCTCCGAACGGGAACCGTAGCCAAAGTCACCGTGTAGCCTAATACACAATACTTGTTCTGATTTTTATGTCTCACCACTTGATCCTATTTTTGCGTCCGCTCCAGGGCTGCACCAAAGGCTTTCACAGCAACGAGAAACCCGCTGAACCTTTAAAACCTGACATTTCTGGAAGTAAAAATGGCCCAGGATCAAAATCGTGTACAGAAATCATTGTACAAGGCCCCAAATCTGCTGAAAAGATGCAAAAGGAGAGGCCGAGGTAACGAGCAAACTTTTCATTGATTTCTGACCCTCCATATTAAGGTGAGGAAGTAGGAAAGTGATAAATGTCAGCATGGCTGCAAAATCAGGGGATGGTAGTCTGTAACGATGGAGACGTACGTAGATCTGTATAGGAGGCGACCACTAAACACTACGGCTTGGGATACAAACTGTTTCTGGTTTGTACGACCTACAAATATGATATACGTGACAATTATAGGGTCTTTCCTGATCCCATAGGTGAGAAGCAATAGCAAATCTTCTGTTTGTGCAACATGTCTGATCCCGCACTCCTGGGGAGACGAGGAGAGATCTGGCAATGGCCTATTCCCCTCTCCCCATAGTAAATCTGCCATACTAGCACCCAACCACCAGCTATCTAAGATGTATGGACAGGCTGTATAGAAGGAATTACTGCAGCCGCCATATACATCACATAAGGAGTGTATTCCCTGCGGTATAACCCGAGCTCAATGTCAGGTCTCCGTCACTTCCAGGACTACAGAAGAGATGAATCCTCTGCTGCTCAAAGTGTCGCGATTTCTTGAACAAGAATTGGAGAAGCTCACACTGGAATCCGATAAAGGATCAGAAGGCAAAGGTCAGTCAGTGGTCCTCATGAGACATATGGACTCACGCATTATATATATACAGTATATAGCCTCACCACGGCTGACATGTTTGTCTTGTTTCAGTCGACTCTCCAGAATCCTTATTGGGGAGAAGATGTAAGCACTCGGGATGTAAGGAGGTGAGTCGCCATAACCCTGACTTATATTACATAGGACATATGGGTGAAGAACAACGGACATATTGCATGGTCTTCTTATACAGGTGTATCAAGGGCCGGAGACTGATGAAGGAGTCTGTGTACATCACAGCGGGGTGCCGGTCTTTCATGAAGGGTAGGACGTCTTCTACTTATAGTAACTGCATCAAACAGTTTTGATCGTATCTTTCATCCCACTATATAATCCGTGCAGCACATTCACAATTTATTTATTGTTTTTTACCTTTGATTCAGTTGCCTTTGGTCTGTATCTTGTCTCCATATTTGCTGTTTCCATTTATAGAATCCATTTCAGAGACCTCATCCCTCACCCTTAGGGTCAGACCAATGTTTATTGTGCGGTTCTCTGCCCTGGGAATCCTATAAATGCTATAAGTCATCTTACATGTACGGCTTGTAGTAATGTTACTATGTCGCCATCTCCGGCGTTGTATCTATGAGCCATATATTGTATTCTATAATGTACAGACCTATAGGTGATGGCTTTTTACAGGATGAAGTACTGGTCTTGCTGTGCCATTAAAACAAGTGACTTCAATGAGTTTCTGGAGCAGAAAGGCTGCAGCTCGGGGAAACATCTGTGGATAGTCCCGCGAGAGAAGCAAGTAAGATATAATGTGCACTGAGTCGTACAGCCATGCTTAATAATGGCGATCAACGCCTTGACTGCTCTGTTGTAGTCCATTGTGCTATCCCCATCAGTCGGAATGACATGGCAGTGCACGTGTGTGACCACCACTGTCAGCACCATCTCCATCTGTATCCTCAGACCCAGGGAAAACCCCCAGCCCTATAATGTCCATGAGATGGAAGCCATCATACAACCCAGTGCATTATAGTCATGTTCACACTCATCTAATGGGAACAATTGTGATGTTTTATGTGTTCACAAGAATCATCTTCATTTCTGTAATTAATGGACAGATTTGTACAACCTTGTAAATGATATATTGATTTATACAAACCCCCCATAGGTTATACATTAGCTGCAGTCAGATTAGTCAGGGGCCGGGGGGACTGGACTGATTCTCACACTTATGTTACAGAATGTCTCATGTCGATATGACTGGCACCAAACCAGCAGCCTTGTGGTCATCACCGTCTATGCCAAAACCGCTCTGCCAGATTTATCAAAGGTTCTAGCCAATCGTACCCAGGTAAGGGATCGAACCCAAAGAGCAATGGAAGTGCTGGAGGTTCCCTATATACACCTAGTGCTGGAGGCTCACTATATACACCTAGTGCTGGAGGCTCACTATATACACCTAGTGCTGGAGGCTCACTATATACACCTAGTGCTGGAGGCTCACTATATACACCTAGTGCTGGAGGCTCACTATATACACCTAGTGCTGGAGGCTCACTATATACACCTAGTGCTGGAGGCTCACTATATACACCTAGTGCTGGAGGCTCACTATATACACCTAGTGCTGGAGGCTCACTATATACACCTAGTGCTGGAGGCTCACTATATACACCTAGTGCTGGAGGCTCACTATATACACCTAGTGCTGGAGGCTCACTATATACACCTAGTGCTGGAGGCTCACTATATACACCTAGTGCTGGAGGCTCACTATATACACCTAGTGCTGGAGGCCTACTATATACACCTAGTGCTGGAGGCTCACTATATACACCTAGTGCTGGAGGCTCACTATATACACCTAGTGCTGGAGGCTCACTATATACACCTAGTGCTGGAGGCTCACTATATACACCTAGTGCTGGAGGCTCACTATATACACCTAGTGCTGGAGGCTCACTATATACACCTAGTGCTGGAGGCTCACTATATACACCTAGTGCTGGAGGCTCACTATATACACCTAGTGCTGGAGGTTCCCTATATACACCTAGTGCTGGAGGCTCACTATATACACCTAGTGCTGGAGGCTCACTATATACACCTAGTGCTGGAGGCTCACTATATACACCTAGTGCTGGAGGCCTACTATATACACCTAGTGCTGGAGGCTCACTATATACACCTAGTGCTGGAGGCTCACTATATACACCTAGTGCTGGAGGCTCACTATATACACCTAGTGCTGGAGGCTCACTATATACACCTAGTGCTGGAGGCTCACTATATACACCTAGTGCTGGAGGCTCACTATATACACCTAGTGCTGGAGGCTCACTATATACACCTAGTGCTGGAGGCTCACTATATACACCTAGTGCTGGAGGCTCACTATATACACCTAGTGCTGGAGGCTCACTATATACACCTAGTGCTGGAGGCTCACTATATACACCTAGTGTTGGAGGCTCACTATATACACCTAGTGCTGGAGGCCTACTATATACACCTAGTGCTGGAGGCTCACTATATACACCTAGTGCTGGAGGCTCACTATATACACCTAGTGCTGGAGGCTCACTATATACACCTAGTGCTGGAGGCTCACTATATACACCTAGTGCTGGAGGCTCACTATATACACCTAGTGCTGGAGGCTCACTATATACACCTAGTGCTGGAGGCTCACTATATACACCTAGTGCTGGAGGCCTACTATATACACCTAGTGCTGGAGGCTCACTATATACACCTAGTGCTGGAGGCTCACTATATACACCTAGTGCTGGAGGCTCACTATATACACCTAGTGCTGGAGGCTCACTATATACACCTAGTGCTGGAGGCTCACTATATACACCTAGTGCTGGAGGCTCACTATATACACCTAGTGCTGGAGGCTCACTATATACACCTAGTGCTGGAGGCCTACTATATACACCTAGTGCTGGAGGCTCACTATATACACCTAGTGCTGGAGGCTCACTATATACACCTAGTGCTGGAGGCTCACTATATACACCTAGTGCTGGAGGCTCACTATATACACCTAGTGCTGGAGGCTCACTATATACACCTAGTGCTGGAGGCTCACTATATACACCTAGTGCTGGAGGCTCACTATATACACCTAGTGCTGGAGGCTCACTATATACACCTAGTGCTGGAGGCTCACTATATACACCTAGTGCTGGAGGCTCACTATATACACCTAGTGCTGGAGGTTCCCTATATACACCTAGTGCTGGAGGCTCACTATATACACCTAGTGCTGGAGGCTCACTATATACACCTAGTGCTGGAGGCTCACTATATACACCTAGTGCTGGAGGCTCACTATATACACCTAGTGCTGGAGGCTCACTATATACACCTAGTGCTGGAGGCTCACTATATACACCTAGTGCTGGAGGCTCACTATATACACCTAGTGCTGGAGGCTCACTATATACACCTAGTGCTGGAGGCTCACTATATACACCTAGTGCTGGAGGCTCACTATATACACCTAGTGCTGGAGGCCTACTATATACACCTAGTGCTGGAGGCTCACTATATACACCTAGTGCTGGAGGCTCACTATATACACCTAGTGCTGGAGGCTCACTATATACACCTAGTGCTGGAGGCTCACTATATACACCTAGTGCTGGAGGCTCACTATATACACCTAGTGCTGGAGGCTCACTATATACACCTAGTGCTGGAGGCTCACTATATACACCTAGTGCTGGAGGCTCACTATATACACCTAGTGCTGGAGGTTCCCTATATACACCTAGTGCTGGAGGCTCACTATATACACCTAGTGCCGTTTTCATGCCTCCTGACATAGATTAATTATATTTTTCTGGACTCTTTATTGGAATCTAACATCCTGGTCTTTCCACCCCGCCAGCATCTGCAGATGGGGGAAGTTAGGACTTTCCATTGTACATTGAGTAATTGGTTATTCCTTATAATATCAGCCGGTTCGGCTGACATTACCCTACAGTATGGCCAGTATATCCTACACAGTATGGCCAGTATACCCTACACAGTATGACCAGTATACCCTACACAGTATACCCTACACAGTATACCCTACACAGTATACCCTACACAGTATGGCCAGTATATCCTACACAGTATGGCCAGTATACCCTACACAGTATGACCAGTATACCCTACACAGTATACCCTACACAGTATGGCCAGTATACCCTACACAGTATGGCCAGTATACCCTACACAGTATGGCCAGTATACCCTACACAGTATACCCTACACAGTATGGCCAGTATACCCTACACAGTATGGCCAGTATACCCTACACAGTATACCCTACACAGTATGGCCAGTATACCCTACACAGTATACCCTACACAGTATACCCTACACAGTATGGCCAGTATACCCTACACAGTATACCCTACACAGTATGGCCAGTATACCCTACACAGTATACCCTACACAGTATGGCCAGTATACCCTACACAGTATACCCTACACAGTATACCCTACACAGTATGACCAGTATACCCTACACAGTATACCCTACACAGTATGACCAGTATACCCTACACAGTATACCCTACACAGTATGACCAGTATACCCTACACAGTATACCCTACACAGTATGACCAGTATACCCTACACAGTATACCCTACACAGTATACCCTACACAGTATGGCCAGTATACCCTACACAGTATACCCTACACAGTATACCCTACACAGTATACCCTACACAGTATGGCCAGTATACCCTACACAGTATGGCCAGTATACCCTACACAGTATGGCCAGTATACCCTACACAGTATACCCTACACAGTATGGCCAGTATACCCTACACAGTATGGCCAGTATACCCTACACAGTATACCCTACACAGTATACCCTACACAGTACGGCAAGTTACGACACAACTTTGTCATGTAGAAATTAATAAACCTCCATTTCTCTCCTCCCAGTTGGACATACAAATCGCTTTCCAAGGCAAGAAAGAATTCAGAAAACAATTGGAGTTGTGGGGCGTAAGTATCTGACATGTAGAAGAATCAGTATATCTATGATAGGCCATCATATATACCTATGGCGTCTTATATGGCTGCTGCTTTGCATACTAAAACTTTCCCTAATTTGTCCCAGGTTATTGACACCGACCGCTGCTTTGTGAATATGCTCGCCACTAAAGTAGAGATCACACTTAAGAAGTCCGACCCCGTGACCTGGGCCCGACTGGAGCTTACAGTGACGGCTCCACCGGCCCCGAATGAACCCGAACCCAAAGAACCTACAGCAGCCCCTGTAGTGCAAACCGATGACATCTCGGATGATGACCTGAGCTGGTCGGAAGATGAGGATATTTGTGACTGAGGCCATATAAGCTCCACTGGTCAGAAGTTAAGGATTTGAGACAATGGCCATATAAATCAATGTTTTTTTGGGGGGTTGTAGGTAAAAAATAACCTTTTACGTCAAGTACTTGTCACTTTCCTCTCTTCTATGTCACATATCCCCTCTCAGTGCTACATTTTACGTGTTGGTCCTATGCGATGTATCTTGTGCACATTGTTTATCTTCATGTCTCTGCTATGGAGGACATTTTTTTCTGGAATAAATTTTTTGTTACATTATTACATTGGCTATAGATGTCATTGATCGATAAATATTGGGCTCGATGATTCTTACAACATCCATTTGTCATAGGACAGTGTGAATGAGGCCTTATTAGATGTCACAGGTGTATTGTATGCTTTTTCTTTTGTTTGTTAGACCCATTTTATTGGACCTATGTAAACTGTAATGGCGGACAAAACCAGGCCAGGGGGATTTTTAGGGCAGTCATCTATCCTAGTATTACGATATATCCAGTGGCGTAACTAGGAATGGCGGGGCCCTGTGGCGAACTTTTACATGGCCCCCCCACCCCAACCAATGCCGAAGACCTCGACCAACCCTCTCCTCCGCACTCTATTATGTCCCTTAGTAAGCCCTGCACACAGTATTATGTCCCATAGTGGCCCCTGCACACAGTATTATCCCCCATAGTGGCCCCTGCACACAGGATTATGTCCCATAGTGGCCCCTGCACACAGTATTATCCCCCATAGTGGCCCCTGCACACAGTATTATACCCCATAGTGGCCCCTGCACACAGTATTATCCCCCATAGTGGCCCCTGCACACAGTATTATGTCCCATGGTGGCCCCTGTACACAGTATTATCCCCCATAGTGGCCCCTGCACACAGTATTATCCCCCATAGTGGCCCCTGCACACAGTATTATACCCCATAGTGGCCCCTGCACACAGTATTATCCCCCATAGTGGCCCCTGCACACAGTATTATCCCCCATAGTGGCCCCTGCACACAGTACTATACCCCATAGTGGCCCCTGCACACAGTATTATCCCCCATAGTGGCCCCTGCACATAGTATCATACCTACGCTGTCTTGCCCGCTGTCGGCCCTCTTCTATGATGTCGGACGTCACATGACCCGGGAATCAGGCTGGGTTCATGTGACGTCAGAGACGTCAGACAAGTAGGACGGAGGCCTGGCAGGATTGTGGAGAAGTAAGTTAAGTAACAGTGTTTTTTACGTTCCCTTACCTCTCCCAGGCCTCTGATCATTATTTGCAGACCCCCGAGTATAATGATAGTATTTGTGGGGCCCGCGGTGTCACTTATCGATCCTGGCCTTTAACGGCCTATTAAAAATTTTTTTAAAAAACCTGCAGCAATAGCGGCTGTCACCTCTGCCTCTACGGTAGTTACACCACTGGATATATCTTGCAAAATGTGTCAGTAAGATCTTAGACTTCTTGAGCTGCATAAAGTTTAACTCGACTAGTGGATGTAGGATAAGATTTTTCTAATTCCCTGCTTTGCAAAAACCAGAAATTAACCCTTCAGACGGCAAGTTAAAGGTTAGATAAATCCTCTTGCATTTGTAGGATGCCTGGAGTGCAGTCCAATGGAGACTGTATAGTCTATGAAATGGTTACGAAGCTGAGTTGTCACTTGCATGTGGTATTCTAGCAGACCCTGAGTACACAAAGTCTCCGCTTATATGCAGAGCACACAGTTCAGAGGTTACTCAGATGTTTGAGCCGCCTCGTAGACAGGACCATGAGCTCCCCAAAGAGAGAGTTCCTCTTTAAAGTGCTAGTGGTCGGCGACCTCGGAGTTGGCAAAACGTCCATCATACAGCGATACGTGCACAACATCTACTCCCACTGCTACAGGGCGACTATCGGGGTGGATTTTGCCCTGAAGATCCTGAACTGGGAAAAGGACACCGTGGTGAGGCTTCAGCTGTGGGACATCGCTGGTGAGTCAATGAAAGGAACGAGATTACGTTACGGTAGATTTTTATCGATACCATTAAGTAAATCCATTCTTGTGTTTTTGCCACAAAATACCGCCACATACTGCCCTATGACCGTTCCCCTCCGTGTACATTGAAGATCCCAATTTGAAATATATGTTTTTGTCAAGGTCAAGAGCGATTTGGTCACATGACTCGTCTCTATTACCGTGAGGCCGCGGGTGCGTTTGTGGTGTGTGACTTGGGCCGGGCGGTCACCTTACAGTCAGTTCAGCGTTGGAAAGATGACCTGGACTCTAAAGCTATGCTAAAAAACGGAAAACCAATTCCTGCTATTCTAATTGGGAACAAAAGTGATCTGCTTCCCCATGGAGTGAGAGTGCAAAGTGTCGAGGACTTGGGCCAGGAGCTGGAATTTAGGGATTGTCTCATGACTTCTGCTAAGGTAAGACATTGGTATCTCGCCAGTCCGCTCTGTCTGCCTTGTACCTAATATTAGGAGATTACCATGTTTTCGTGAGGTTCATAGTAGCGTTCAAGTCCTCAAGGGGACCCGAGAGGCAAAGATCATGTCTGCTTAAAAAGTGGAAACCCGCGGACCCCATAGACTAATAACTAATGGCGTCCTCCCAGTTTCTGCCAGTGTTATACTGAATTCTCCTTGCAGAATTTTTCTCTCCAATGAATCTGCAGAGACTCCAATGCGGATAATGGATGAGATTTTACCAAGTCTCAGGCCTGGTTCACATCTGTGTTTGGTATTCCGTTGGCACTTTTCTCTTCGCATGATTCGTGCGGACGCCAGGTGGAATACACACGGACCCCATTATGGTCTATGGGTTCCGTGTGGTTTCTTGGCTGCTTTTTAATGTGTTTGGTATTCTGTTCAGGGGATCCCCAAACAGAATACTGAACGCAGATGTGAACCGAGCCTCAATCACATGCTGCACTAAAGCCCACAGCGTTTCAGGTATTGCTGCAGGTTTCTCCATGGGTTTCGTCTAAAAGCAGCTGGAAACCTGGGTGATTCCTATAGATGTTCCTCCACAACAACCTACAGATTTTTTAATGTTTTTGTGGCACCAGCTTTCAGGATAATAAGCTATTGTATCCTCAGCCTAAAGCCACGACTAGGCGTACTAACATAACACACCATACTCCAGCTCCCCCTTCCAACACCTGAACATGACCACCTATGAAATAAACACAAGACAATTAAATTGGGTAAATAGTGGGGGGCGGCCACGGCTTTAATGAATTGTAAAAACATGTCAACAGAACCCTGCTACCCCCCATGATGCAATACAAGGTGTGTCGCCAGAATGTCCCGCCACCGCCTGCGGTGGGCATGTAAGAGATGTCCAGCGGGCGACGCGCCTCTCCTCTTCTCTCCGACTGCCGAAAGGGGACAGGAAACAAGGTCCTGCCAACACGCCAGCTGTGACACCTAGGGAGAACCAAAAGAACAATAAATGACCACAAAATAACATCACGTAAACAATAACAAAGAAAAAACCCAAATCAGAGCAAATAGAAAGGCACTGATAGGAAAAGGCACCGATTAGGGAGGGAGGGAACACGATGGGCCGTCGGCGCTGGCGGGGATCCAAGAGGAAGTTCCCGCTCAGCGCCGAGGACTATATAGGACGGGCTGAGGCTCCGCACCTACCCCGCCCCCCTCCAACGGTAAACGTCCGCCGTCGGGAGGGGGAGGAGAGGAACGGAGCGCGTCACCACGCCCAGTCAAGAGCCGGCCGGCTTATGCAGCCGCCCGGCTCACATTACAGATGACCATATGAATGCACAGCGTGTTATACAGATTTTTCCAGTATAGCACACAGGCCTATCAATTGCTATGGGCCCATATGCATGCCAATGAATTACACTGTCCCGTGTGCGGGCTGACAGTCCAGGCCGCAAAAATATGGAACTGGTCTTATTCCCGTCTGATTTTGCACCCTGCTTCCATGGCTACTATTCATTGAATGAAAGAGGCTGTAGAAACAGGGTGACATCCGAGCGTCGCGTGTGCACCACCTGTGCTGTTAATGCATGACCACCGGTTAGCAAACGGTCATGTGCAACTGGTTTTAAGCCTCATTCATATGTCAGTGTTTTTTGTGGTTTTTTTGCTTTTCTTAAATCACTCTTTGTAAGTCAAAACCAGGAGCAGAGACTAAACAGAGACAAGGTAAGATAAGGTAAGATAAGATAAGATAATCCTTTAATAGTCCCACCATGGGGAAATAATAGTGCACCCATTCTTTGCTTTCGACTTATTTTTGGCTTACAAACCCTGACTCTGACCAAAACACTGAAATGTGAATAGGGACTAAAGCTGGGCACACACATGGTGTCAGCCAAATACGCATGGCCACTTTAACTAACCTGTCCATTTCTGCATATGACTGCAATCACATTTATATTCCCTGGAAAAAATGTATTATATAATATCCAAAGAAAATCCTTTATTTGCTGAAATTGGAATATCCCTTTAAGGCCCAATAAGCTCCCCCGGGTTTATAGGGTGTCACAGCCCTTCTATGATCCAGGAATCCTTATGGGGTACGCAGGACAATCCAACGCCATTGATTATTCTTTCTCTCTCCTACAGGATAATGTGAACATCCACGAAGCCATGTCGCGTTTGATCAAAGAAATGATAGCAAATAAGGAGGAAAGCGAAGCCACAATGGATCCCAATATCGTAAGGCCGTCTCATCTGCACTTTACCTACACCAAAGGCTGCTGTCGCCTATGAGCTATGGGACTATATCCGTGTGATCAGGGCATGAAAACACGTAGAACTGTGCGTTTGTCTGTGCGACGTGTATATTAAGGGGTGTGACAAGGATCGCATAGGGAAATAATATTCCGGTTACCTTGTACAGTGAACTTATTTTTATAGTATTGAAATCTTTTTCTTTGTGTCACATTTCGTAGGATTTCATTAGATTTGCACTATTACTACCTGATATCGGACACATCTCACCAAGTTATTTCTATATGTATGGCTGGTTTACGCCAGGGGATGAGCAGAGCCTATACTGTACCCGAAAACTGCCCCGGAATAAATAATCTATGTAAACTGTGCTGATTGACTGTAATGCATAGGGCTGATAGGACTCAGCAGAGAGGATGCTAATACTAGACTGTATGGACATGTGCACGCCGGGCAGATCTGAATGGCATGATTCCAGGAGATTCCAGGACCTTCTGATATATCACTATCACATGCCAAGTGTTTTGCAAAATGAGAGATTACAATAAGTGTCAAAGAACTGCCCTCAGCTTGGAGAGTTTTCATCTGTATAAAATTGATCTTTTCTTTACTTTAGGATCTAAGGTGTGAATTCCACATGTGCCTGTTAATTCGGAATCTCGTAGCTATATTTATACCTACCCAATTGTATGTCGACCTTTCAGGGTCCCAGTAAAGCTTTGCCTGGCCTGTTGTTTTCCCATAAACTTTAAGACTTAGTTTACACAGTGCTTTTTAATTATGAACTATATATTATATCATACTATATTATACTATACTATACCATACCATACTATACCATACCATACTATACCATACCATACTATACCATACCATACTATACTATACCATACCATACTATACCATACCATACTATACTATACCATACCATACTATACCATACCATACTATACCATACTATACTATACCATACCATACTATACTATACTATACCATACCATACCATACTATACCATACCATACTATACTATACCATACCATACTATACTATACCATACCATACCATACTATACCATACCATACCATACCATACTATACTATACCATATCATACTATACCATACCATACTATACTATACCATAGCATACTATACTATACCATACCATACTATACTATACTATACCATATCATACTATACCATACCATACTATACTATACCATAGCATACCATACTATACCATACCATACCATACCATACTATACCATACCATACCATACTATACCATACCATATCATACCATACTATACCATACCATATCATACCATACTATACCATATCATACCATACTATACTATATCATACCATACTATACTATACCATATCATACCATACTATACTATACCATATCATACCATACTATACCATACCATATCATACCATACTATACTATACCATACCATACTATACTATACCATACCATACTATACTACACCATACCATACCATATCATACCATACTATACCATATCATACTATACCATACCATACTATACTATACCATACCATACCATATCATATCATACCATACTATACTATACCATATCATACTATACCATACCATACTATACTATACCATAGCATACTATACTATACCATACTATACCATACCATACCATACTATACCATACCATACTATACCATATCATACCATACTATACCATACCATATCATACCATACTATACCATATCATACCATACTATACTATATCATACCATACTATACTATACCATATCATACCATACTATACTATACCATATCATACCATATCATACCATACTATACTATACTATACTATACCATACCATACTATACTATATCATACCATACTATACTATACCATATCATACCATACTATACTATATCATACCATACTATACTATACCATATCATACCATACTATACTATATCATACCATACTATACTATACCATATCATACCATACTATACTATACTATACCATATCATACCATACCATACTATACCATATCATACCATACTATACTATACCATATCATACCATACTATACTATACCATATCATACCATACTATACTATACCATATCATACCATACTATACTATATCATACCATACTATACTATACCATATCATACCATACTATACTATACTATACCATACCATATCATATCATACCATACTATACTATACTATATCATACCATACTATACTATACCATATCATACCATACTATACTATATCATACCATACTATACTATACCATATCATACCATACTATACTATATCATACCATACTATACTATACCATATCATACCATACTATACTATATCATACCATACTATACCATACCATATCATACCATACTATACCATACCATATCATACCATACTATACCATATCATACCATACTATACTATATCATACCATACTATACCATATCATACCATACTATACTATATCATACCATACTATACTATACCATATCATACCATACTATACTATACTATACTATACCATACCATACTATACTATACTATATCATACCATACTATACTATACCATATCATACCATACTATACTATATCATACCATACTATACCATATCATACCATACTATACCATATCATACCATACTATACTATATCATACCATACTATACTTTACCATATCATACCATACTATACTATACTATACCATACCATATCATACCATACTATACTATATCATACCATACTATACTATACCATATCATACCATACTATATCATACCATACTATACTATACCATATCATACCATACCATACTATACCATATCATACCATACCATACTATACTATACTATACTATACCATATCATACCATACCATACTATACCATACCATATCATACCATACTATACTATACCATATCATACCATACTATAAGAGGCCACTGTGGAGATCGCTGCCCAATACGTGTCCAGCTGTCACCAAATAAGAGGAAGATGAGACTCCACGGACTGTTATATTTATCCCAATACACCCGCCCCACCCCACCCCACCTCCCCATATAGCAGTCACCAACGAAGAGGAAGATGAGACTCCACGGACTGTTATACCCCAAACCAACCACCCCGCCCCGCCCCACCTCCCCACATAACGGTCACCAACGAAGAGGAAGATGAGACTCCATGGACTGTTATACCCCAAACCACCCACACCACCCCCACCACTCACCCACCCGAGTCCAACTCTCCCCCCCCCCCCCCCACTCTACTAGCTTTGGCAATGCCAAATATCTATTCGGACGTGCCAATAAAGCTTTTTTGATTTGATTTGATCTATATCATACCATACTATACTATACCATATCATACCATACCATACTATACTATACCATATCATACCATACCATACTATACCATACTATATCATACCATACTATACCATACCATACTATACCATACCATATCATACCATACTATACCATATCATACCATACTATACTATATCATACCATACTATACTATACCATATCATACCATACTATACTATACCATATCATACCATACTATACTATATCATACCATACTATACTATACCATATCATACCATACCATACTATACTATACCATATCATACCATACTATACCATATCATAACATACCATACCATACTATACTATACCATATCATACCATACCATACTATACTATACTATACCATATCATACCATACTATACCATATCATACCATACTATACTATACTATACTATACCATATCATACCATACCATACTATACCATACCATACTATACTATACCATATCATACCATACCATACTATACTATACTATACTATACCATATCATACTATACTATACCATATCATACCATACTATACTATACTATACTATACTATATCATACCATACTATACTATACCATATCATACCATACTATACTATACTATACTATATCATACCATACTATACTATACCATATCATACCATACTATACTATACCATATCATACCATACTATACCATACCATACTATACTATACTATATCATACCATACTATACTATACTATACCATATCATACCATACCATACCATACCATACCATACTATACTATACTATACTATACTATACTATACTATACCATACCATACCATACCATACCATACTATACCATACTATACTATACTATACTATACCATATCATTATAACATGATGCAGGGAAAGGTATGAGGAAAAAACACAGCTCTACATGCAAAAAAATATATGTCTGCAGCAATGGAGATATCGCACTCACGTAAGTTCTGGAGGAGGTTGAGTTTGCCCGGAAGATTCCCTTTCAGCTAGGGTGATTGCAATCCACACGTTCAGAAGTAAAATTCCAGCAAAGACATAGCTCCTTGGTTAAAACTTAGCGTTTATTGATTGTAGACGAAGTTCATAAAATCATATTCATTTGTGTGATGAGACACACTAAGTACATGCAATCGATGGAAAGACAGCTGACGCGTTTCGAACACAAACAGTGTTCTTAATCATATGGTATACCATATCATACCATACCATACTATACTATACCATACCATACTATATATGATTAGTTAATTTAATTAAGATCCCTTATCAAAATATGAAGGAACACGTGAAATGTTACACGCACTGCAGAACCTATTCATACTCAATGCCATCATAACAACCAATTCTTACTCTTTGATAGGCAGAAGGAAGTTGAGTAAATAGTGACAAAATATAATATTTTTAGAGAAAAAGGCTGCACATTATTAACTGTTCTCTGCAACACAAATAATTATCTTACACGAGTCAAACCAAGCGACCATCTTATGGTGGTTCTGATCTGTACAGAACAGGTTATTTGGCAACCAGCGGGTCTCAAGGAGTCAATGAGAATCAGTATGCCTCGCCTTTGCAGAAAAAAAAGAGGGTTTTACCACGCCTATGTAGGCACACACTCTCCCTAATGTGTACGATTATCCCCTGACCCTGGTCTATGGTCTCTCACTCTGCCAAATCAGTATCCCTGCGCTATGCTGACGAGATCCAAAAGACCGAAACAGCGCTGTCCATAGCTGGGAATTTGTTCCTTTTGGAATAGAAATACTAATTTGGCAATAAACTCCGCCTCATGTTAGTAGGCTTATTAACTGAGTCATGCATGATGTTAAGGGGGCTGTCCCTAGAGGGCGGCATACAGAGTGCACTGTTCTCCTAATTACATCCTGGAGAATAGATTTGCATATATCTTTTACCCAGAATCCCTAGCGGAGCAGGAATGACTTGTAAGTCTCCGTACGCCTATGTAGGCACACACTCTCCCTAATGTGTATGATTATCCCCTGACCCAGAGAAAAAAACCTACTGCTCTATTTTTTTTTCCACTAGGTGGCGCCGACTCCTCACTGTAAGTGTATTGAAGAGTCGCACAGACAGGAGCAAAATCCATATTATTAACCTAATTAAAAAAGGATATTTATTAATTTGCACCAATTATTTTTCAACATTTTATAGATTATAAGTGCCCGCATTTACTGGCACATCTCTACCACTAGGTGGCGCAGACTTCTGACTTAGTGAGCAAAAATAGATGGAGAACAGAACACAATGTAAATAAACAGTAAAAAAAAACATATATATCAGTTCACAGGAAAGTTCTCTGGGTTTATGGCTTCTTTGATCAGTGACGTGTCAAGTTAGCCATTAAAAAAGGTATCAACTACTGAGGACTTCTCTCAAAAAATTTCTTTCATATTCTAAATGGCACAATGTATTCAGTGGTCACTTTACAAATTTTGCAGCGGGGCCCAGGTGCTTCCATTTACACCTCTGGTTGTGGGTTGTTATTATTATTATTTGTTTTTGTACCAATTTTTGCAAACCTTTACATAGACAATAAGATAAGAATCAGAAAGAACTTACAAAACCTATTTTTCATCATTGTCTGACCTGATAAATTTACCTTGTACCTTGTTAGGGTAAATTCACATTCAGCAAACGCTAGTTTCACACCTGCATTCGGGTCTCCATTCTGTGGTTTCAGTCTTCTGCATGCAAGAAGACGGAAACCACAGACCGGGTCCGGCTGTGAGCGGCGGTGAGCATTTTATGCTCTCCGCCGCGAAACCGGATTTTTTTTTACACCGGACACAGAGTACTGCATGTCCGAATTAAAAAAACGGTTTTGCGGCGGAGAGCAAAAAACGCTCAACGCCGCTCACGGCCGGACAGCTTTCAAACCCATTCACATGAATGAATGAGAGACTCCTGCAGGTTTCCGTCTCCTGCCTCTGTTTTGTGCAGAAAACGGAAACCTGCAGAACGGAGACCGGGCGCAGATGTGAACGAGCCCAAACTTGTTACAGATATTTCTAGAACAAATGAAAATCTGTTCCACATATGAGAGGACCGCGGACCAGGACCGGGCCGTTGGCTGGCGGGCTAGACTCAGTTTTAGCTGGATACTTTGCGCTAGGCCGCGTTGCTATGGTCATGTGTAACTATCAGGTAGTTCGACATCCTGTAGTAGCTGAGGACACCGCGCTACCCGATAGCTTACACATTA
Organism: Leptodactylus fuscus; assembly: GCF_031893055.1. NCBI lineage: Eukaryota > Metazoa > Chordata > Amphibia > Anura > Leptodactylidae > Leptodactylus > Leptodactylus fuscus. Next base: position 13,576,049 of record NC_134275.1, on the reverse strand, counting down.
CCATAGCAATGTGGCCTAGCGCAAAGTATCCAACCTCGCCTGGGACCTCCTGAACAGAAAACTATACATATTAAAAGGCAGTTACCTAAAGGAAACCTACAGACCCCATAGACTATAATGGGGTTGTGTGGTTTTTGCTTGGTTTCCGTATGAAACATGCAAAGAGAAAAGTGCTGCTTGCGGAAACTGAGCGAAAACCACACAAACCCCATTATAGTCTATGGGGTCTGGGGGTTTCCCAGGTAACCGCTTTTTAATGCGTATAGCTCTCTGTTCGGGGGGTCCTCAAGCGGACTCCCTGAATGCAGATGTGAACCAGGCCTTAGTAACAGGAAGATGAATGTTCCTTTTTAGCCACAGACCGCCAGGGAGGTTGAAATTAACCTTTTATTGTCTTAAACCAGGGGTCCTCAAACTACGGCCCGCGGGCCACATGCGGCCCGCCGAGCACATCTGTCCTGCCCGCCGGCACCACTGGCAGGCGCGCATTTATAATGAAGCTCCTGGGGAGCTCGGTCCAGGCCATGTAGCGCGCTTCACTTCACCTATTGGAGGGCACCGCTCCTGATGTCTGCGCGATCTGCTCTGCCTCCGGTGTCCGCCTGTGTCCTCCTGTCACATTGCATGTATGCGATGTAAGGAGGATACCGGTGATCTGCCTCCAGTATCCTCCTTACATCGCATACTTGCTATGTGACAGAAGGACACAGGCGGACACCGGAGGCAGAGCAGATCGCGCAGACATCAGGAGCGGTGCCCTCCAATCAGTAAAGTGAAGCGCGCTGTCTCCATGGCCTGGCCCGGTATAGTCAATTGTACCCCTCCGCATCACTTCGTCAGTCAGGTCATCATAGCAACGTGACCTGACCTGAGGCAGCCCAAATTACAGTGGGCAAAGCCACCTCACTAGTTTGGTTTAGTGCCTGCTGACTTCCTTGATCCCAGACCCTCCCTGCGCCCCCTGAAGTAAGCACTATAATATCTTACAGTAGGATTAATAACACCTCAGGGGGCATTCACACTAGTGTTTGGTGTGTGCATTCCGCTGGGTCAGCTTTAAAGGGATTCTACCATTAAAAACTGTTTTTGTCGTTGACACGTCAGAATAGCCTTAAGAAAGGCTATTCTTCTCCGCGCCACCGTTCAGTGAAAATTCCGTTTTCTGTCGGTATGCAAATGAGTTCTCTTGCAATACTGGGGGCGTCCCCAATGCTGCGAGAGAACTCTCCAGCACCACGTCTATCTTCTTCTGGAACGTCATCTTCATGCGTCTTCTTCTGGCGCAGGTGGTGAAACTTGTACGCCTTGGGCCTCACTCAGAGCCGACTGCACATGCCCGGGGCCACAAGAAAAATGCCCGCTTGCACAGTAAGTAAGCGGCCATTTTCTTGTGGCCTGTGGGCATGCTCAGTCAGCTCTGCCTGCACAAGAAGACGAATAAAGACGACATTCCAGAAGAAGTTGGAGGTGGCGCTGGAGAGTTCTCTCAAAGCATTGGGTATGCCCCCAGTACTTCAAGATAACTCATTTGCATACCGACAGAAAACGGAATTTTAACCAAACGGCAGGGCAAAGAAGAAATCGAAAGGTAGGAGAAGAAGAGGCTTTCTTAAGGCTATTCCTATGTGTTATCGAGAAAAAATGTGATTTTAATGGTAGAATCCCTTTAAACTATATTCCGGCCCTCCAATAGTCCGAGGGACAGTGACCTGGCCCACCTTTTAAAAAGTTTGAGGACCCCTGTCTTAGACTATCAAAGGTGTGGGTATTATTATTATACATTTTATTTATATAGCGCCAACATATTCCACAGCGCTGTACAATTAGTAGTGTTCAAGTACAGACAGAAAGATACATTACAAAGAAATAGTCACTTCATACAATGGGACTGAGGTCCCTGCTCACAATAGCTTATAATCTATGAGGTAGAGGGGGTGACACAAGAGGTAGCAGGGGGCGGCATCAGAGATAGGAGGGGCGGCATCGGAGGTAGCAGGGGCGGCATAGCTTATACAATGGTCAGACAATTCTGTAATAGAGGTTACCGTCATTACACAATCATAAAACTGTATTTGCCGTCACCAGTCGTGTCCTTTAACATGTGGATGGTGCCTGGACATATAAAGTTAGCCTGAAAAGGCATCATATCGTGTGGGCTAATGTGGGAGCGGGAACAGAGGAGGGTTCGTTTTAGGGATTCTAAGTATGGTACGAAAGGGTTTACATTAGGACATGTGATAGGCCGGTCTGATAAGATGTGTCTTTAGTTTGCACTTGAAGCTGTAGAAATTAGGAGTTAATCTGATTGTCCAGGATAGAACATTCCAGAGAAGTGGTGCAGCTCGGGAGAAGTCTTGCATACAAGCATGGGAGGTTCTTATAGAAGAGGATGTAAGTGTTAGGTCATTAACCCCAATACCAGGGGTGCCCAATACGTTGATCGCAATCTACCGGTCGATCACGAAGGAAGTATGGGTCAATTACATGACCCGCTTCTGTCCCGTATGTCTCGGTGGCGAAGCAGAGGGAATTCTTCCCTCCGCTCCGCTGCCGAGATACACGGGACAGAAGCAGCTCCAGGGGATGACACGCTCCCCGTTCTCCAGCCGGATGTGGGCAGGAGCATTACTGCCAGTGGTGTCGGCTCTGTGCCGACACCACAGTGCCATGTGAGCTCTGAGCCAATCAGAACGTCTGCATCAGGGCAGGCCCCGCCCCTTAGACTTGTTAAGCCACGCCTAGTCTTGTTAGCCTCGTTGGCCCTGCCTACACAGCAGACCCAGGCCCCGCCCACACAGTAGATCTTATTGACTTAGTCATTCTATAAGTAGCTCACCTGCTCTAGACCACCATTGGTGCTGATATTGACCCATTTACTCCCCTATCCAATGGTTTATGTTAATATTACAGTGCCCTACATGCCAGGGATTTTACACAGTACACCCAAGACGTCGCTCCTATTTGTAACCAGACGACAGTCATCCACCAATCAGATATTTATGGCCTAACCTAAGGTTACGCCATTAAAAAAATATTCTGGAAAACTCCTTTAAAAACTGAGCACTTAAGGTGTCCTGATACACACGACGTGAAGACCTAATAGATTCCTCTAATCCAGTCATACCTGCCGCTGTAAGTCTGACTGTCATGTCTGAACAATAGAACGAACTGTCCTCATAGAATTGCTTTTCTTCTAGGCTGGAGACTCACAATGACTTCTCGTGAATAAGAAGAATAACACTGTATACTTCTGACTCAATGTCTTAATCATAGCTTAGCATTGAGGATTGTTTATACAAGATTATATCTCCAGGGTCTCTGTCTTTTATAGGAATTAATTCGATGTGGGACTGATTCAAATTAGAAGAACAAGAATTTCCTGAAAGGGAATATTTACCAACTCTGCTCAGGGAAATGGTTTCATAGTCTCGGCTTTTATTAGATCCAGCCGTCAAGTTCTTCCAAAATACTTTAATTAGACCTTAAAGTTCTTTACTTTTAGTTACAAAGTCACCGTTATGACGCCGTATATTTCATCCTCCGCGTAGCTGAAGGAAGGAGGGTCAGCCTGGTCTATGTTAGTGCCCCTGGTTTTACGACCCTCTTCCATGTGTTTATATTGGAATCAGCCAATGGACCATTGATGGAGGAGAACCGTACAGAGATATGGTTATGGTTCCTGTCTGACCAACAACATACGCTGGATGAAAGACATCTGTATTATGTGTGGTGGAATCTGATCCTTACACTTATACGGTATAAGTAGCACGGTCCCTGAAGCAAATGGACGACACTCTTCTAAATAACATAGGGTATGGAAAATGTGCAGCCTTCAGCCAGTAGTATGGAGTGTGGGAATGGGGATATGTTCAGGTCCTGTCTTGGCACACAGGAAATATATGATCAGCCAATGCTGGACATTGATAGGTAACCGCTTGTACACAATCCAGTCATAGTAATGTGAGCACCGCCTACTATTGACGTCAATGTTAAAGGGGTTGTCCCATCACAAGGATCCTATCTGTACTGCTTGTTAATGTGGATGTAAGACTTTTCCTAAATACATTTCTTCAGCAAAACTGCTTTGTTTGTCCACTATCTTACTTTATTCAATTCATTGTTGACACAGCCCTTGACTTATCTGCTCAAAAGTCAAGTGATGTATCTGCTGCTCTCAGGGGGGAGGGAGGAGGGGCTAATTGCAGGGAGCCAGCCTGTGTTTCTAGCTATTCCTGTGTCTGCACCACATGACCTAGCTCCCTGCTATCAGATAGAGGAGAGGAGCTGCTTTCATTTCTGAACGTCTTCTGTTCTCCCAGTTATCAGGCTAGCTAATTCAGTTGTGTTCATTATGGCAGAGACAGGCAGTCTCTGTATGTAACACAGAATGGAGTTGCTCCTGCCTGTACTTCATAGTCCAATATGTGTGGGCGGAGCTACACGCAAATTTGGGGATGGAGCTAAACAGCAGGTTGCATGTGAAACCCCGCCCACCAAATGATGCAAGAAACCAGGAAGAAAGAAGATTTTACAGGAGTGAAGACTGGTGAGTATGCGACGTGAGAATACCCCTTTAAATAACCAATCGCAGAAGGCACGTGTCATCAGCCATCTGTGTGCACTCATCATTGTGGAAGGCACGATGGATCAACATCTATCCTTGCGGACCATGTTCACCCCTACATGCGAATTGTTTTTCTTCAGGATGATGGCATCTACCAGCAGGACAATGCGAAGTGTCATGAAGCTTGCAGTGTATGTGCGTGGTTCGAGGAGCGCCAGGATGAGTTTACCGTACTCCCTTGGCCAGCAAATTCCCCAGACTTGAACCTAATGGAGAATCTGTGGGACCACCTCGATCGGGTTGTTCGCGCCATGGATGCTCAACTGCGTAACCTAGCACAGCTGGCCACGGCACTGGAGTCGGCATCCCAGTGAACATCATCACAACATCCGCTCTCTTCCTGCACGTCTCGCAGCGGTGCGCTCTGCCAAAGGGGGTTATTCTGGATTTTGACAGGTGGTCACAGTAATGTATATATTGTGTATCAAGATGGAACCTTACGGATCACATAAGCCATAGGAATGGGAGCTGAAGGTTTTTGTAATCCCATTCCAAGAATTTTAGATTTTTTTTGTAAAGATTGTTAATGAAAAAGAACATTAAGTAAAAATTGTATGAACATAAGCAGAGATCTAAGAGTATTAGCAATAGTAGTAAAAGCATCTCTTTGTTTGGATGAATCGTCGGGATCTAGGTTGTGATCCTGAGTGATCACCTTTAACCGATTGTGTAAGATTTACGTCCTGATCGGAACGCAGTGCTCCCGGATAGCAGCGGGCGCTTTAGTTTGTTTTCTAATATCCCAGTGCATCCACCATTTCTGATCATCATCAGAGGACATCCGATACATGTCAGAATTGATAGGGCGCTCCTTGTTATTTTCTATTTATATCCGGCCAGGTCTGAGGGCAGTTCCTTGTCTTATCGGTCTATCTACGAATGTGGATGTTGGACGGATCTTCTGAGGGTCGTTTGCAGAATCTTGGGCTTTTTTCATTTGGCCAAAAAAAGATAAATGCATTTTTGGCTGATGGCTGTTCCTGAAATGTTAAAACTTGTCAGTGACTGATTCTCTTTACAATATGTCCTTCGTTTATCTGATCTGGAATCCCTCGCTCCTGTAAGAGACTGCAGAGACGGGATTGTAGGCAGTGTAACAGCTTGTTCCAATGCTGCGCTTCTTATAAGTGTTCATTTATATGTCGTCCTCCATTAGTAAAGACATATTCCGCTTCTTCTTTGCGTGTATTTTGTTACAATAGAAGCTGTCACGGGATGGTTAGAGTCTATACTATAGGCAATGTGTAATATATATTTCATGTGGAATGTATTCTCTAACCTGTTATATACATCAATGTGTAGTTGGCTGATTAGGGTCTAGTGTGTTAGCACATTGTATGCAAATACCTCTAACTAGCGAGGACCAGTGAGGACAATGGGTGGAGATAATCTGATCAGTGTCTCCAAGAAGATGTTGGATGGTGCATTGTCCATAGTAGACAGGGAGTCTGCTCTCCTTGGTATAGGTGAGGGGGGAAGGATCTGTGACTCAGCCCTTCCCACCCACAGATATAGGTGTAACAGTCTTAGTATATAGTTGTAGCTTGCAGTTAGTATGTGTTAGCCGGCCTGTGCACAGCTCTGCAGAGAGCCAGGATTTAGTTACAGGACCAAGGAACCAAAGTTATCATTGGATTGTGACTTCTGTGGACTTATTGTTATTACGGTTGATGTGACCGCCGCCGGCTACTAACTTTGTGGATTACAATAAATTGCTGTTGTCTCCCGACCTCTTGCGTCCGTGTTGATTCAAAAGACCATCCGGAGGAAGACGTATACCTTTGCTCCGTGACAACTGGTTGGCAGCAGTGGGATCAACAGCGGACAGCGAGAGGGACTACAGCAGCCCAGCGATTAATGGAGCCACAACCTCAGAATACAGGAACTGGACTATGGCAAGTCTACAAGTAAGGGCCCGGGAACTAAACCTGAGTTATCAGGGAAGAACGAAAGAGCAACTGATCGAGGCACTGGAGGAGATGACCCTGCAAAGCGGCCATGAGGAGGGCTGCCCCCAGGAGACAGTAGAGATACGGGAGTGGCAGGTACAGACCCAAAAGAGCAGATGGGTTGTTTTGTATGAGGAGGAGTTGGCAGTGCTGGGGCTAGGAGCAACTGCGGAGCAAAGGAGTAGAGCATTACAGAGGGCTCAGGAAACGGAGAAGGAGGAACAGAGAATGGCGCATGAAAAGGAAAGAATGGCGCATGAAATGCGAATGGCTGAGATAACTACGCGGAATTATAATCAAACGTCGACCCCCAGCCCAACAGTGAGAGAACCACCATATGTCTCCCATAAACACTTCAAGACCTTTGATGAAGCGGCTGGGGATGTTGATGGATATTTTCAGGACTTCGAACACCAGTGCCGCCTGATGGAAGTCCCAGAGAAGGATTGGGTCCGGTATCTGGTGGGGCACCTACGAGATGGGGCTGCGGAAGCTCTCAGAGCCATGGACCCTCGTGATCAGCGGGACTATGAGGCCATTAAAAGAGCGGTGCAGAAGTATTATGCAGTCACTCCAGAGACCTACCGAGTTCAGTTCCGCTCTTTGTCTTACAATGGGGGAAGCTCCTTCCACATGTTCGCCCACAAGTTGAAGCAAGCATGCAAGCGCTGGCTAGAAGGAGAGGAGGCTGTCACAGTCGATAAGATCCTCCAAGTCATACTTAAGGAACAGTTCTTTTCCCAGTGCCCCGCTGAGATCCGTGAGTGGGTGCTGGAACGGAACCCAGCCACAGTGGAGCAAGCTGCTTCCCTTGCAGATGAGGGCCTGACCATCAAGCCGCAGTGGAAGAGGTTGTTTGCAGAGGAGCGGAAAACTACCACAGTCCGCCAGACACCCTTCATCCAGCCACCCACCTTTCGTGCCCGGCCTCAGGATTACAATTCCCCCTCTACCCCTGCCCCAGCCCATCGGCCTCCAGCTATGAACAACCCTGTCCCTAGACAACGACCTACTGGAAGAATGCTAGAGCGCAGATGTTTTGGGTGCGGGCGGCCTGGACATTTGCAAGCTAGTTGCCCTGTTAACATGGGGGCACGGGCCACCGTGGCATCCCGGCCTATTCACTACCTGGGAACCACCCCTAGGACTGAAAGTTTGGCCCCATTTCCAGATGACTCCATGAATGACCCATCTGTTCCACCTCCAGGGGTCTATGGGATTCAGCCTTCCGCCACACATCCCGCAAACCTTCAGCGGAAGCACTTGCAGGAGGTCCTACTGGATGGCCGAACAGTTGTTGGATTCCGGGACTCGGGAGCTTTCCTAACGGTAGCGGACCCCCGAGTGGTTCGACCCGAGGCCCTAGAGGAGGGCCCTGGCCTTTCTATCGAGTTGGCAGGAGGTACTCGGAAACGTATTACTAAAGCTACCGTGGAACTCGACTATGGTTATGGACCAAAACGATGCACAATTGGTGTGATGAGCGGGCTGCCGGCCGATGTTCTGTTAGGCAACGATGTTGGAAATCTACAGTGCCACTTTGTGGGAGCAGTGACCCGAAGCCAAGCTCAGAGAGACGCCAACATGGATCGACCGGATTTTCTGCCAGATGCCAGCCCTTCAACTCTACAACTTTACCATTCAGTACCGCCGAGGGAACCAACACCAGAACGCAGATGGGTTATCCCGGCAGGAGGACATATGAGCTATAGAGACTGATGTGCATTCCCCAATTTACCTGTGTAGGCCAATTGTGTCATGCACATGTTTTGAGAGGGGGAGGGGTTGTCACGGGATGGTTAGAGTCTATACTATAGGCAATGTGTAATATATATTTCATGTGGAATGTATTCTCTAACCTGTTATATACATCAATGTGTAGTTGGCTGATTGGGGTCTAGTGTGTGAGCACATTGTATGCAAATACCTCTAACTAGTGAGGAACAGTGAGGACAATGGGTGGAGATAATCTGATCAGTGTCTCCAAGAAGATGTTGGATGGTGCATTGTCCATAGTAGACAGGGAGTCTGCTCTCCTTGGTATAGGTGAGGGGGGAAGGATCTGTGACTCAGCCCTTCCCACCCACAGATATAGGTGTAACAGTCTTAGTATATAGTTGTAGCTGGAGTTAGTATGTGTTAGCCGGCCTGTGCACAGCTCTGCAGAGAGCCAGGATTTAGTTACAGGACCAAGGAACCAAAGTTATCATTGGATTGTGACTTCTGTGGACTTATTGTTATTACGGTTGATGTGACCGCCGCCGGCTACTAACTTTGTGGATTACAATAAATTGCTGTTGTCTCCCGACCTCTTGCGTCCGTGTTGATTCAAAAGACCATCCGGAGGAAGACGTATACCTTTGCTCCGTGACAGAAGCTTTATTAGATTTCTTGTTTGGCATAAGGTATAGGATTACAATGTAGCTTATGAAGTATAAAACAATATACAAAAGATTCCTGCACCTGCCGCGTATCCCTCATATCAGAATTACTATTTCATTCTCATATCTAGACCTTGTGATTCTAACCTATATAGCCTAAAATGCTCCAAATTTATCAAAGTGACGCAGTGATGCACCAAGTTTACTCTTTGGTAAACTTGGTGCATCTCTTGGACTTCTGTCTAACTATACAGCGTTGCCTCAACAAATTTATGTATAGTAAGACCCGACTCCAGCCCCATCTATTTCCATAATGGCTCTGCCCAGACAACAACTCTTTGTGCCCCCACACAAAATAACACCCCTGTAGTGGCCCTGACATGGTATGTCACCACATTATAATATCCTCTTCTAATTGCCCATACAGTTTAATGTATCTCTCCAGTTGTCCCCACAGTATACAGTCCCTCTCCAGTTGTCCCTCACTGTATACAGTCCCTCTCCAGTTGTCCCTCACTGTATACAGACCCTCTCCAGTTGTCCCTCACTGTATACAGCCCCCTCCAGTTGTCCCCACAGTATACAGTCCCTCTCCAGTTGTCCCTCACTGTATACAGTCCTCATTCAGTTGTCCCCACTATATACAGCCCCCTTCCATATGTCCCTCACTGTATACAGACCCTCTCCAGTTGTCCCTCACTGTATACAGACCCTCTCCAGTTGTCCCTCACTGTATACAGTCCCTCTCCAGTTATCCCTCATTGTATACAGACCCTCTCCAGTTGTCACTCACTGTATACAGTCCCTCTCCAGTTATCCCTCATTGTATACAGACCCTCTCCAGTTGTCCCTCACTGTATACAGTCCCTCTCTAGTTATCCCTCATTGTATACAGACCCTCTCCAGTTGTCCCTCACTATATACAGTCCCTCTCCAGTTGTCACTCACTGTATACAGTCCCTCTCCAGTTGTCCCTCACTGTTTACAGTCCCTCTCCAGTTGTCCCTCACTGTATACAGTCCTCATCAAGTTGTCCCCACTATATACAGCCCCCTTCCATTTGTCCCTCCCTGTATACAGTTTCCCTTCAGTTTTTCCTCATTGTATACAGCCCCCCTCCAGTTGCCCCTACCATATACAGTCCCCCTCTCGTGGCCCCCACAGTATGCAGGCGCCCTCCAGTTTCCTCCACAGTATACAGACCTCACTTATTTTGCCTCCACAATATACAGTTCCCTACAGTATAATAGATTAATCAGAAAACCTAATTCTCACCTTGCCCTGTTCCCCTGCTGTTTTTGACTGTCTCTGCTTCTGGAGCCTTAAGGGAACAGAAAGCAGAATGTGATCACCCCCTCGGGCCTACTACTCCCAAGACACTGAATGGAGAGACAGAGGCTGATAGATGAAGCAGGAAGCAAACAGCTTTCTACTTCGCCATTGCATGCAACTCATCTACGTCCTCTGGACATATCTTCTGCCATCCTACGAGCCTTCACTATACCATTACAACCTATTGTAGGCACCCTGTCCTGATATGTGGCCAGAGGGGACATCTTCCCAATGTCTAACGGCTTAAGTGCTGAAGTTGCTACTAACCTACTAAGGGTTAAGGGTTGAGGGGCTAAGCTAACCCTAATACTGGAAGCTGCCATAGCACGACCAACACCAGCAGACCCTCCGATTCTGAGCACACTTTATACTCTCATCTAGGTATTATGGTGTACATGTATATCAAATGGCATGAAGGGGCTTTGTCTCACTGAACTCACTACGTTGTACCAGATCAGAATTTTTAAAATGGTCTGGATACTGATAATAATTGTCATAGCGCCCCCTGGTGTTCTTATGATTCCTTTTTAGAGAGACCATCTAATATTTCCAGCATCAGTTGTCACACGTGCCTAGGAACCTAGTAAGATCCTATTGCCCATAGGTGATAGAGTGATCCCTATCATACAGAATCATCATGCTACATGTAACACATAGGTGGACATTCTTAGCAGGAATCATGAGAACACCAGGGGGCGCCATAGCAAATATGTTGCAAAAATATCTAAACACAGGAGCGTATTTTTTATGTGACACCAATAGAAAACTTATACGTAATAAGTGTCTATGGGACACCCCTGCACCACCCAAGTCCTTTGGTGGCAGAGACCCTTCATTGTATACACAGGTTTTCTCAGATGTGGTGAAATTAGATGGAAAGAAATCTAAAGCTGCCTGAAAATAAAGCCAAATGAAACGCCAGAATGGGAACAGAAGCAGGAAACTGCTCGGTGATAAGACAGAATGCTGGGCCGCCGCCAACATCCAGGATTCTGCTCGCACCAAACCTTAAGGTCAGCCTGTTTCTTCTATGACATGAAGCTGCTGTGTGTGATAATATGCAGAAGAGAATAAGGAATTGGTCTTACAATGTGTCTTTTACCACAGCGGCCTTTATATTCTATGCAGAAGACATCGCAACGGTTTGAACTTGAAGTCTCAAGACGTCTAGAACTTGAGGATCCAGCGGTGACAAACCTGTCTCGGATACTTCCTGTTTGTCTGCTATTGTGTAAAATCTAGGGGACATTTGTCCTTGTAAGACTCGTATGTGATGGCGGTGACCTTCTTGTCTGACTTCTGCCCTCTCACTTAATATTTTTTACATAAATTAGACTTGTAGGTGTCAGGAGGAGGGACTGGAGGGACTGGATTGCAATTTTGACACCTGCTTTGACCACTTGTACACCTGTTTTGGAACATTTATAAGGCTATAATTTTGCTGGGATGTGTTTTCCCATACCAAACTTCAAAGCCTTTGTTCTGTAGAACTTGTTTGGCTTTGGTCACCTTGTAATGACCTTTACAGAATGAGTCTAGTCACCTTGTCAGATGGGCAATAAAATGTCCTCATTCTTCCCAAGCCTTTGTTTAAGGTCACACAAGTGACCAAGGTAAGTATCTTCATCACTGAGCCCTTTCATATAGGCCAATGATAAAACGAACAAGGCTCCATAGACATAACCTTATTTACAATTATAGACAATGACATGTTAAACGTTTTGGCGAATACAAATAATTGCAAATTTTTCAGGATTTTCTCTAACCATCTTAGTGGTGACAGTCTGTTGTCTGTTGACCGGTTACCAATAGATGTGATCATGAATGCAGAAACTTTGGCTGAATTATTGTCTCTTGCAGGAACACTAAAGCAGAGACAGAGCAACATGGCCCCCATGATGGCCACACCATAGAGAGATCCTGCATGGTTGTATCCATTGGCAAGCTGACCAGACAACAGATTGTCACCACTAAGATGGTTAGAGAAAATCTATAAAACTCTGCAAAACTTTTAATTATTTATATTTGCAAAATGTTTCACTTTTAAGGGGATGCACAGGGTGCAGTCACATTGGGCCCAGGAGCCTTAGGGGGCCCTTAAGCACTGGCATCAGTATTGAGATTGCCCATAAGCCAAGTAGACCCACAGATCACCCTAACCAGACTAAAGTGGATTAAACTCCATAGCACCCGTAACCATCACTATCAAGACGCAGTGAGACACCAACAGAGCCGAGTGCGAATGCCGGCCGGCGGCCATTTTTGGGAGGCCGCTTCTGTATTGAACTACAAGAGCAAGAGCGGCCTCCCAAAAATGGCCACGAGCCAGCATGCACAGTTGGCTCTACTAGTGTCTCACTGGCAGAGCCAACTGCGCAGGCGTCGGAGGTGACGCAGGAGGAAGACGACAGAGAAGGGGAGGATCCAGCCGAAGATAGAGGCGTCGCAGGATCGTGTTCTCGAGCAGCACTGGGGCCCGCCCCCATCGCATTTCCATCGCTGGGGCCAGAGAACTAATTTACATACCGGTAAAAACCGGTATTTGTAAGGAACGGCGTGGCGGAGATCACATCTAAAGGTAAGAGACGAATAGCCTTTCTAATGGCTATTCCGACGTCTTATCCACAAAAAAAGAGGTTTTAATGTTAGAATCCCTTTAAATTGACAATATACTTGAGATTCATATTTGCTGTAAATGCTGGAAAATTCTCCAAACAGATACTGTATATCCAATGTGCCCACTGACTATGCCAACGTTGGGTCCTTTGGCAAGTATCTGGCAAGTTTCGATCAGAGTATGACATGAGAAGACCCAACGCTTCCTTTAGAGTATACTCACTCGGAGGAACTTGGCGCTGTATTCAATGGAAGACATGGAGCGAAGCAGGATGCTGAAAAAAGAACCGTCCTGCGGATAAGAATCTTACAGCGGATTCTGCAGGCGATCAGCCATAGAACCCACAATGTGAGACACTCGGCGTATTGACTCCATTTATCTGAAGGGCCAGAAAATGGAGATGAAATTGAAGCAGAAGCCATTTCAAATTCCTTTTCCGTTTTTGCCCTATGAATTGGCCCTCAAATATATAAACATATTAATTCGATTTGTCGAGAATTAAACATTTGACTTTTGTCCACCAGTTTCTATATAGATATAGTTTCTTCAAATCTGTTTTCATGGAAGGAAATTTAGATATATTTGGGATTTTGTTTTAATACATTATTATAGTCAGTTTGATATTTTTGTTCACTTACATCATCTACCGTCTTCAGGGGTGTAACTACCGGCGTAGCAGCTGCAACAGGACCCCGGACATTAAGGGCCCGGTGATTAGGCGATTAGGCTGTTACTCTGGAGTTATTCCAGCTGGTAACAGACCCTATTTACTTACCGATCCTGGCAGGGTCCGGGATTGGTATGTGACACCATGGGCCCAACAAACATTATTATTATTATTTCAGACCCTCGAGTATAATGATCGGAGGCCCAGGAGGGGTGAGGGAACATAAAAAACTGTGTTACTTAACTCTCCAGGTTCCAGACAGGCCTGCGTCCCGGGTCATGTGACGTCCTGGATGTCATTGAAAAAGGCGGACACCACCAAGGAGTGCAGCGGAGCCGGGGATAGGTAAGTAACAGTGTTTTGTTATGTTGGTATCCCCCTTGGTCTCCGATTATTATACTCTGGGGTCTGAAAAGACCCCAGAGTATAATAATTGTTCATGGGTGTGCACAGTGGGGTATAATACTGTGTGCAGGAGTCACTATGGGGCAGAATAGTATATGCAGGGTCCACTATGGGGCGTAATGGTTTCTGTAGGGGCCACTATGGGACGTAATAGTATTTGCAGGGGCCACTATGGGGCATAATATTGTGTGCAGGGGCCACTATGGGGTATAATACTGTGTGCAGGGGCCACTATGGGACATAATACTGTGTGCAGGGGCCACTATGGGGTATAATACTGTGTGCAGGGGCCACTATGGGACATAATACTGTGTGCAGGGGCCACTATGGGGCATAATACTGTGTGCAGGGGCCACTATGGGACATAATACTGTGTGCAGGGGCCACTATGGGGGATAATACTGTGTGCAGGGGCCACTATGGGACATAATACTGTGTGCAGGGGCCACTATGGGGCATAATACTGTGTGAAGGGGCCACTATGGGACATAATACTGTGTGCAGGGGCCACTATGGGGCATAATACTGTGTGCAGGGGCCACTATGGGGCATAATACTGTGTGCAGGGGCCACTATGGGGTATAATACTGTGTGCAGGGGCCACTATGGGACATAATACTGTGTGCAGGGGCCACTATGGGGCATAATACTGTGTGCAGTGGACACTATGGGACATAATACTGTGTGCAGGGGCCACTATGGGGACATAATACTGTGTGCAGGGGCCACTATGGGGACATAATACTGTGTGCAGGGTCCACTATGGGGGATAATACTGTGTGCAGGGGCCACTATGGGGTATAATACTGTGTGCAGGGGCCACTATGGGACATAATACTGTGTGCAGGGGCCACTATGGGGCATAATACTGTGTGCAGGGGCCACTATGGGGGATAATACTGTGTGCAGGGGCCACTATGGGGTATAATACTGTGTGCAGGGGCCACTATGGGACATAATACTGTGTGCAGGGGCCACTATGGGCATAATACTGTGTGCAGGGGCCACTATGGGGCATAATACTGTGTGCAGGGGCCACTATGGGGGATAATACTGTGTACAGGGGCCACTATGGGGGATAATACTGTGTGCAGGGGCCACTATGGGGGATAATACTGTGTGCAGGGGCCACTATGGGGGATAATACTGTGTGCAGGGGCCACTATGGGGGATAATACTGTGTGCAGGGGCCACTATGGGGGATAATACTGTGTGCAGGGGCCACTATGGGGGATAATACTGTGTGCAGGGGCCACTATGGGACATAATACTGTGTGCAGGGGCCACTATGGGACATAATACTGTGTGCAGGGGCCACTATGGGGCATAATACTGTGTGCAGGGGCCACTATGGGGCATAATACTGTGTGCAGGGGCCACTATGGGGCATAATACTGTGTGCAGGGGCCACTATGGGGCATAATAGAGCGTGCAGGAATGCGGGGGAGGGGGGTCGGTCAGAGTCTTCGGCATTGGTCTGGGGAGGGGGGGCTGGGCTCCATGTCAAAGTTCACCACAGGACCCCGCCATTCCTAGTTACACCACTGATTATCAAACAGGATAGATGATAGACCCAGGACAAGAAATCATTCAGACAGAAAGCTCTTACAGGATCATTCCAGATCAGGCCATATAACAGAGTTTGATGCGGGTAGTCTAATCCTATGATGGGCTTTAAAATTCTTGAATGATGGTGGTCTTTGTGTCTCCATTTTTTCGTAACCCCCTCTGGCTCTTTATTATGTAGGTGTAAATCACCCCCTACTCCCTATGTACAGCCTGGCACAGCGCTCCTCTTGATCCCTCGCCAGCCTGTACAATTAGATGCAATGACTTCATCTCTTGGCAGTATTATGTTTGATGTCGATTGGCTTTGCACTGAATGAGGTCATCCAGCAGTGAATGGAGCAGCTTGGGCCCACAGCGTAAGTCACCGTGTCTTTAGATCAGATTGACCAAATAAACCCCAATTTGGGAAACCCATGGCAGAGGAAAGGAGCCCCCCTCCGGCCCAGAACTGGCACAAAGAGGTCATTTATTCGCGGTCTATTTTAAGGGCACTGTGTGAAGGGACTCATCAAAGGTCAAGCCATTCTTAGGCACAGCGGACATCTGGTGCCTGTCATCTACAAAACACAAAGACAACAAATGTGTATATAAGCCATAGGGACACCTGCCAAAGATGAGTACAACACACATCCTGCCAAGGCACAAGAAAGGACCCTCGTCTCCCTCTCAACTCCCCTCGCGCAGCCATAACTAGGTCACTGTGTAAATGTACCAGGGCCTCCATTGTAGCTAATGAGCCCCGGTTTGTGGAGTTTGGCACTAAATCGCATTTCATGTCTTTTCAAATTTGCCGACTCTCATCCCAAACTTGTGTCGCACTTCCTACATTTATCTGTAGGGAATGGCTCCTTAGTGTACAATGAATGGAGTTGTATGTGTATTATCTGCATCGTGTCGTCTCCAGGAGGAAAATCCTTCAAATTAGTGCAAAAATACTAATAATGGTTCGTGATTTCTCGGTAAGACTTCTGATCATAGTAATGTGCAGTGACAGCTGCGCTCACACGTATCCAAAGCCTGGCCGGTGGGGACAATGGAGGAACTTGGCGGTCCCTATAACACAATCTACTCAAGAAAAGCTGTAGTAATGTCTCTTCAAGGAAACCTGTGACTCTGAAAAGTAGGAATATTACAGGGTATGAGGGGCTGGGCAGAGGCAAAATCTGCAAATTACCCTGCGCCATTTAGAGTATTGGGATATTTTACGTGGCAGCGGGATCTTTAGGGTTCAAGCCCCAGCAGCTCCTACTATCGCTGCATTACCCCAGAGCAACGCCCCTGTAACTGTATGGGAAAATATTCTGAATAACTTATAGTTATTGATTATTTTAGGATAAGGAAAATGTTTGTTTTTGTGCCGTGTTAGCCAGTGGGAAGGAAATATAAAAAACAAAAAACTTGAGAGTCTTCAGTAGGTGATCCCTTTTTTAATGGCTAACTCATAATGATGACAGATTACAACGTTTCGAAGCTCTCGGCTTCTTCTTCAGATATAGCTAAAAACAACAGTATTTCTGAAGGCTGTATATTTATGTACAACAGGACACATAGGGATAGAATTTTAGGAGGGAAGAGGCTTATTGGTATGTACAAGTAAACAAATCCACAGTTCCCAGGTTCTTATCAGTTCAGAGTGTCTTTATGGCTGTCTCAGGTCAGTGATTTCTGTAGGATGCCATGAACCCATGTGAAAGGTTCATGTTCAAATAGGGTCATGCACTTGTACTTATAGAGCCGTCTGTTCTTCTTGGATTTAAAATTCCCTCTTAAAATCAAAATTTTCATGTCATTGGTGATATTATGATCTTCGTTGCAGAAATGTTTTGACACAGGAAGGTCCATTCTTCGTTCTCTAGTTGTATGGCGATGTGCGTTCATTCTCATTCTGAGCTTCTGACCAGTTTCTCCAACATACAGATTTTCAGTGGAACATTTGGTGCATATTATTAAATACTCTACATTAGATGTGTTACAGATGACCGTACCTGGGATTTTATATTCCCTGTTAGAGTTTGGTATCTCTATCTTGTCAGTGGTCAGTATGTGGGGGCAGGTTTTGCACCTTTTCTGTCCGCATGGAAATGTTCCTGTGTTAGTTGGAGGTGACAGTGAGCTGCTAATCACCATATTCCTGAGGTTTGGTGGCTGTCTATAGCACAGGAGAGGGGGGTCTGGAAATATGGATTTTAGACGGTGGTCTTTTTGCTGTAGTGGATGTAATTTGCATGTGATTCCTCTCAGCGTCTCTAGGTGGGGGTTATATGTGACGACCAGGGGCTCCCGATTGTTCTCCTGTTTGGTATTGTATTTTAATAAATCCAATCTTGGTATTCTGGTGGCCCTGGAGATTTGGTTATCAATTGTTCTTGGTTGGTAACCCTGCCTCAATTGATCATTTTAGGCTCAGAAGTCCAGTGACCTGACAGTAACTTGCTAAGTCTCCTAGAAGCTCAGTAGACTCCCACAAAATGGGATGACCTCCCAGCATGCTGGTTCTTGCAGACTGCTCCTGGATCTACTGGACTCCTGGTCATATTAGTAGTCCGCCTTGTATCAGTGTATTCATTGTAGGTCATAGAACTATGGAAGGGTTGATGATGATTGAGGACATGGTAAACAAGGTTATTACCCATCAGAGATCATTATATTGAAGTATAGGACCTTAGTAAAGGGCCCCTTGTGCTTGCTGACCCCTCGTATTCTGCTAACATACGGAATACCGAACACATTGACAACCGTGAGCTTATAAAAACACACGGACCCTATAGACTATAATGGGGTCCGTGTGTTTTTCACGTGGTGTCTGCACACGTTATGCAGAGAGTAAAGTACTTCATGAACTACTTTTCTCCCCATATGACTTGTGCAGAGACCGTGCAGAAACCACACGGACCCCATTATAGTCTATGGGGTCTGTGTGCTTTCACTAGTCACCGCTTGTGAATGCGTTCAGTATTCCGTATGTTAGCAGAATACAAGGGGTCAGAAAGCACAAGGGGCCCTTTACTAAGGTCCTATACTTCAATATAATGATCCCTGATGGGTAATAACAAGTGATTATGAAGATAATCTTGTTTCCCTTAGTCCTAACAGCGGCACAATGTGGGGTATTTCTGCCCCTGTGTGCTGGTAGGACAGGCGGATTTTTAATTAGCCAATCAAAAGCGTGGCTGGCCCTATAAGAGGGCACAAGAACCTCCCCTCTGCGTGTCAATACAAAAGTACCTCCATATTTATACACAGTTTTATACATAAGATATGATTCCCAGGGTGGGAAATCTTGTGCCGCTGTTAGGACTAAGGGAAACAAGATTATCTTCATAATCACTTGTTCCCTGTCGTCCGTACCAGCGGCACAATGTGGGGATATAGCAAGTAGGCCCAAAGATGGGCGGGATTATTCCATGACAGAGCTCAAAATAGTTTGGGCAAAGGCAGAGGAATCGGACACCCGGTCCCTCAGGCGGTAATGCCGAATGAACGTGGACTCAGATGCCCAGGAGGCAGCTGCACAAATCTGATCCAAGGACAACACACTCCTCTCAGCCTGAGAGGTGGACACTGCCCTGGTCGAGTGGGCATGAAGAAAAGATGGGACCGGACGCCCTTGGGCGGTATAGGCGACTTTTATGGTATCGGAGACCCAGCGGGATATCGTGGCCTTGGCGGCCTTGGCGCCTTTATTCTTCCCCGTATAACTGATTAACAGGTTTTCGGCCTGCCTAAAAGGGCGAGTACGCTGCAGATAAATTTGCAGACATCTGATAACATCCAGCCTGTGCCATCTTTCCTCTTCAGATGAAGAGGGGAAGGGAAAAAATGCTGGAAGAGAAATAGTTTGGTTCCTATTTGCAGCAGATGGAATCTTGGGACGAAATCCTGGGAGGAACCTAAGCTGCACATGGTCCGGAAAAAATATAGTATATGGCTCCTCGGCAGACAAGGCTTGTAGCTCACTAACTCTTTTGGCAGTTGTAACTGCCAATAGTAGAGCCATTTTGCCAGTTAGTAACTTAAGTGAGACTTCTTCCAGGGGTTCGAATGGTTGGTCACAAAGAGCGTTCAGGACCGGAATCAGGTCCCATTGGTGGACAGGGGTGTTCACCACCGGTCTCAGCCTAGTTGCCCCTTTAATAAAGGTGCTCACTAAAGGATCCTGAGACAAACGCCTCCCCAGATAGGCGGACAGGGCCGCTACGTGTACTTTGAGTGTGGCCGCAGCCAGACCTCTGTCTAGTCCGTCTTGAAGGAAGTCCAGGATCGCCTCAGTCGGGGGACCAGTGGAGTCCACTTGATGCTGCAGACACCAGGCATTAAAGATGTTACTAATTCGACGGTAATTCCTGTTAGTCGATTCCGCTCTGGCGCTGGATAGGGTCTTCAAGACGGCTTGTGACAGTCCTCTATTCTTCAATAGGGACTGGTCAACCTCCAGGCTGTCAGGTTGAGTCTCCTCAGATCCTGGCATCTCAGCTCTCCTTGGGTTACCAGATCTGGGAGAGGGGGAAGCCTCCAATATATGCCCTGACTCATTAGTATGAGCTGAGCAAACCAAGCCCTTTTTGGCCAGAACGGGATTATGGCTATTCCCGAGGCTTGGTCCTGTCTTATTTTGATCAATACCTTCGGTATGATTGGAATTGGAGGGAATATGTAAAACAGCCTGAACCTCCATGGGATGGACAGGGCATCCACTGCCAAGGGATTGTCCTCCTGGTATAGGGAGCAGAAGGTCCCTACCTTGGCATTGAGTCGGGTAGCCATTAGATCGACCTCCGGGAGACCCCATCTCTGGACGATCTGTTGAAAAACGTCTGGATTGAGAGACCATTCTCCTGATACGGTAATACCCCAACTCAGATGATCCGCTACTATGTTCAGGGAGCCCTTTATGTGAACAGCGGATAACTGGGCTAGGTTCTTCTCTGCCCAGGCAAATATAAGATTCGTCTCTCTCAGTAAGGTTGGTGACCTGGTGCCCCCTTGTTTGTTTATGTAAACAACCACCGTCATGTTGTCTGACCTGATCTTGACAGACTTGCCTCTCAACTCCGGGGCAAAGTGCACTAGGGCCAAGTACACAGCTCTGAGTTCCTTGAGATTGGAAGATCCCAGCTCCGGACATCTCCATCGTCCTTGTACAGTCCTGTCCTGGCAATGGGCTCCCCATCCCCACTGGGATGCATCTGTTGTCAACAGGGTCCACAATGTTGGGACCGTGGACCTTCCGTCTTTCAGGTGTATCCACCATCTGAGGGAAAGACGGGTAGCGGGAGAAAGGCAGATCTTCTTGTGCAGTCCCCGTGGAGACCTGTTCCAGGTTGTCAACACTTCCATCTGCAGGGGACGCAAATGCCATAAAGCCCAAGGGACTGCTCTGGCCGAGGATGACATTAGGCCAAGGACCCTCATGGCGGTGCGGATAGTTACCCGCCGGGTGTGTAATAGAAACCGTGCACCGGCCTGGATCCTTTCTTTCCTTGGGCTGGAGAGGAAGATCTGCATCGTTTCTGAATCCACTATGAACCCGAGGAACTTCCTCCGTGTGGAAGGAACGATTTCGGACTTCTCCCAATTGATGATCCATCCTAACTCTTGTAGGAAACTGATGGCAAGGTTGAGCTGCTGGAGGAGAGCAGCCGGAGACTGAGCTTTCAGAAGCCAGTCGTCTAGGTAAGGAACGATGAAGAGGCCCTGTAGTCTGAGGGCCGCAGCAACCGGAGCGATCACCTTGGTAAATACCAGGGGGCGGATGTGATGCCGAACGGCAGAGCTGTGAATTGAAAGTGCTCCCTGTGGCCGGCCACAGAAACGGCAATCCTGAGGAATTTCCTGTGGGAGTGAGCAATAGGGACATGAAGGTAGGCGTCCTTCAGGTCGAGGGTAACCATCACGTCTCCTGGCTGGAGAAAAGCAGACACGGAATCCACGGTTTCCATACGGAATGACCTCTTCTTGATAAAGCGATTGAGATACCTCAGGTCTATTATCATTCTCCAGCCCCCGGTGACTTTGGGGACCAGAAAGACGGGGGAGTAAACTCCCAGACCGAGATCTGAGGCTGGGACCTTCTCCAGGGCGCCTTTGATGACATACTCGGCGACCAAGGCCTCTAAACTGGCCTGTTGGGAAGGTGGAAGGGTTCTGGTGACAACAAACCGATCTGGAGGTGGAAGGTGGAATTTGATAAGATAACCGTGCTGTATAATTCTTAGCACCCATGGATCTTGAATATGGGTGACCCAAGCTCTGAAAAAACCCGAAAGACGTCCTCCCACAGGAAGGGGGGCCACAGGGAGCTGCCCCGCGTCAAAATTCCGGCTTCCTCTTGGTGTCCTCCCTGGAAGCACCACGTCCGGAACCTCTAGGACGATATCTGGGACGCCTTTGCTGGGTTGGGCGTCTATAATTAGAGGCGGAACCTCTGCCTCTAGAGGGGGCACGTCTGCCCCTGGCAGCTTGAGGTAAGGACTTCCCCTTACCTTCAGCTAATCCCTCTATGATAGTATCCAAGCCTTGCCCAAATACTCTTCCTGGCTCAAAAGGGAGCGCGCAAAGAGCAGCCTTGGATGCAAAGTCTGCACGCCAAGGCTTTAGCCACAGGGGTCTGCGGGCCGCAGTGGACAACGCCATCGACTTGGCTGAAATTCTCAACTGATGGCGAGAAGATTCTGCCAAAAAATCTGCGGCCCTATGAATATTCTTCATGGAAGCCAAGATGTCATCCCTGTCCACACCGGAATCAATATCCCGCTCCAAGGTGGCTAGGCGGTTACGAAGAAAATCGCCCACAGTGGTAGAGGCTATGGCTACTGCGGCTTGGGCAGAGGAAGCAGAATAAACCTTCTTTAGGGTGGCGTCAGCCCTGCGATCCAAAGGATCCTGAAGATTTGATCCATCTTCAAGGGGCACCAGGGTTCTACGAGACAACTTCGCCACGGCTAGATCCACCTTCGGGGGAGGCCCCCAGGAATCCCACTGAGTTGAATCCATAGGGAACAGGTGCTTAAAGATCCTGGATAATGAATGTCCTTTTTCTGGCTGCTTCCACTGCTGCACCATGAGGTCGGTCAGCGTGGCGTCCGCATGGAAGGCAATATGTCCCCCAGAGGCAGACGTGGAGGCTTCCCCGTCAACATCTCGGCCCACTGTAGACCGGATGGACTTCAGCAGCCTGCCTGTTTGTTCATAGTGGAACACAGGTCTGCTGGAAACTACAGAGTCGTCCTCGGAGGAAACATCCTCTGCCACCCGTAGATGTTCCAGGGGAGGGAGGGACGAGGAACGATGCTCTGTGCATGGTCTTTTGGCGAGCTGAGACAAGGTAGACTGTATGCCTTTGAGGGAATCATCCTGCAAAAAATAAAGAGAGAGTACAAGCAAGGGAATTATCCTTACCCAAGCGATGCCCAACTCACCATCTCCTTGACCCAGGCCATCATATCTCTAGGAGAAGGCTCCTCAGGTGGGGGGCCTCTGCAACCGCGACAACGGGCCCACTCATAGCCTAAAAATAATAGGCGGGTTATAGGGCCGGTAGTACCCCAGAGGGATAACCTCTTAAGCCGCTACCTACCATCAGGGAGCGGTGTGTCACAGTCAAAACAGGAAAGGTGCTTCCTTTTGGCAGTAGATTTCCTCCTATAATCCCCAGGGGGGGTAGTAGAGGAAGACATATCCTAGAGAGAGACCATAGACCATGCAAAATTGTCACCAACATATTCTACCAAATATCAAAAGAAGGGGTAGATCTTACCGTGTCCTAGACCGGACAGCAAGGTGACAAGAAACTGAAGGTTTGGTTTGGAGGCAAAATGAGACTTGAAGCTAAGCAACAACGTGCAGGCTAGATTCTGCAATAAGCAGAAAGCCGGAGAAAACATCCTTCGCCGGCGCCAGGACCTTCAATGGCGCCGCTATACTTCCGGGCACAACAGGAAGTGTGCGCCCGGCAAATGCGGACGCAGGAAACTCTCCGCCGGGAACTTAGTTCCGGCAGAGCACGTCCGCGAGCGACAGCGAGAGAGCCCCGCGGCAGAGTGCCGGGCCAACTCACCAGCACGGATGTGCTGACAGGTGAGCCAGAGGGAGAAGGGGGGGAGGTAAGAGGGAAGGAAAGGAGCCACGCAGGCTAAAAAAAAAAAAAAACTTTTTTCCCAGACAGGGGAAGGAACCTTCAATCAAGAAGGTCAGAAACTAAAGAAAGAAGAATTATGCTCCAAAGGTAGGTAACCCATAGAGCCTAAAATAAGAGGACACAAGTCCTCCCCACCTGTCCTTGACCACACAGGACAGAAAAAAACACGCAGAGGGGAGGTTCTTGTGCCCTCTTATAGGGCCAGCCACGCTTTTGATTGGCTAATTAAAAATCCGCCTGTCCTACCAGCACACAGGGGCAGAAATACCCCACATTGTGCCGCTGGTACGGACGACAGGGAACCTTGTTTACCATGTCCTCAATCATCATCAACCCTTCCATAGTTCTATGACCTACAATGAATACACTGATACAAGGCGGACTACATTGTTTTCTTAGGTGCCTAAGACTTCTAAATGAGGATATTCTGCACAAATTAGTTTTTTATTGCTTGAACATGGGAAAACGTATGCTAAGCATCATCCAGCAATAGGACACAGTGTACAATAGTGGGTGAAGATCCACCTCGCAGGCACTTTAAGTACATTAGCTGCAATTACCTAATATATGTCTATTACAAGAGATGTTGGATTTACAAGCAGCAGCCATAGGCTAATCTCATGTCTTAAATGCAATCCTCCTCCATTGGCTTGTGAGTGTATCTGAATAACCAGGAGCTTTATCCGTGTGTTTCCAGCATGTCATTTATTGCTTCCCACCCATGATTTATTGCTCAGGGCTCTCTCATTAATCCTATTTATTACTTCACCTATTTAGTCATGTGATTCCATTACTAATTCTGAAATAATAAAGCACCTTATCCTGCAAATCCTGTTTATCTCCATCTATGACATATAGAGTTGGCAAGGGTATAATAATTGTATGATCCCTTAATGGTGTAGATGTATGCATAAAAGATTCATTGCATTTGTTTCACAGTGTGTATGAGACATGGGAATCATGTGTAAGCGTGTACCACCCCACATGTTAGACACAGGGATTCTGCTCATAATACATTGTTTTACCCAATACCAAGAAGAAGTCAAAACTCGCTTTATCTGTGACAATGATATCACTAAGCCTTCCAGCCAAATACTACATTTTTTTTTTTAATGTAGATTGTGAGCCCCAAATAGGGATCACAATGTACTTTTTTTCCTATCAGTATGTAAAATGGGAGAAAATCCACGCAAACACGGGGAGAACATACAAACTCCTTGCAGATGTTGTTCCCAGGACTCCAGTGCTGCAAGGTTGCAGTGCTAACCACTGAGCCACCGTGTCGCACCCAGCCAAATGCTAAATTCTTATCCTGCTACCTTTATATCTGTAACATAGTGTTAGCTCCAATTGGAGGTCAACAGATGCATGAAGTCAACTGGAACGAGTGTGCTGTATTGGTAGATTGGGGACAAGTCACATTAGAGCTTCTCTTCCCATGTTACACAGCAGTGTCTCTTGTTTCAGAAGTCAAAAGAGTACCCCCTTGCCCCAGTAATAATAGCAATCCCCTCCTGTCCAAGCATGCATAGAAGTGTCCTTTCTCCCATCAGTAACCATCGCTTGTTGTTGTATTGCACTTACTGACTTCTGCCTTTGGCTCTTCTTGTAGCTACTCTTTTGGATTACTATTTGGTACTGCTTTGTCTCTCTGGCTTTGACCCTTGGTTTGCTGACTCCGCTTCTGTGTTGTCTTGTCTGCAATCTGTATTTACACTTATTTAGAGAAGGGACTGTCATCCAGTTGTCCTTGTCTTTAGGAACATTGAGGCAAGTAGATAAGGACAGGGGCTGAGTCAAGTTTAGGACTCACTGTCTCTGTCTTTCCCTTCCTCTCAGGTTTCAGCAGCAGCACTGGGGAGTTGCTCAACTGGCAATTCCCTTATAGTTTGACAGTCCACTAGTAGGTATAAAAATAGGAACTTTCATTCCCTTGTGGTGTTTATTAGTAGTACTTACATACAGGAATCACCCACAGGTCTGCCAACAGATGCCTGAAAATATCCAACACAACTAGCTTTGTAAGCAATATGCTCTAACTGATAGTTGGCCGTATGGAATGAATGTTCATTGGTTTATTTATAAAATATATTCAGCCAAACATGCAAAATGTGCCATCTCAGCAGTGTAAGATGTAACGTGTATGGCCAGCTTTAGACTGGTTTAATGGACTAAGGCGAAGGATAATTTGAGTATATATATATATATATATATATATATATATATATATATTCATTAAAAATCTGTGATAATCTAAATCTTTTAATTTTATTGCTCAATTGCTTCTTATGGTGATCCTTGTTTCCCCCTACAAACCTTTAAATGGGGTCAACTGTTATAGGAAGTCAAGATTCTGCAGTTGACCATCATGCTCCTCATACCATTGGGCGCTATGTGTACATAGCACCTTACATCTTATTTAGGGATGACTATATGCAGGGACTGAAGTTGCCAAGTTTCAATGTATAACTTAAGTCTAATGGGTAATGCATCATTCTAGCAGTGAAGGAAGCAGCAGATTGTACAGACTGATAGACTCCATAGTCGTGCTCTATCTTATAGGTAACAGCAATGCATTCCTAAGCTAACCTATGCAAATAAAGGAATGAAACAAGGCTGACAGGTGAGCAGATCCACAATGATGTTTACTGTCAAGCATTACATTCTCAAGGATCACAGGAGCATTGAAAAGCAGTGCAAAAAGAAAGCAGAGAACATGTACCGTGCCGACAGCGCCACATTAATCATTGGCGGGCGCTGTACGGCAGGTCTTCATTGTGTGACCTCTCGTCAATAGACACTTCATGTTTTATCACTCGGTAGACGCTTTTGTAAGTCGGCTCATTTATCACCTGCAACAGAACGTTTTAACTTGTAAAGTAATGTTTTTATTTTTCTCTGTTCCAGAAGCCCCCCTTAAAGTTCTCACCATCCCCCTATACGCCACTTTATCCCCTGACAAAGTAAGAATTTGGTGAATTTGTCATTTTTTAAGAAGTGTTAACACCAAGAAGGATTCACATGGACTTATTCATTCTAAGGTGGATAACCAATAGAATAGATGGAATGAGCCGCCTGCTGAACCAAAAAGATAATGAAAATATAGGTTATTAAACCGACATATATATCCCCAAGTAATAACACAATAAACAATAATAACTAGTTATTACAATATATCATTTACTAGTTTATACGAAAAAAGGCCAAAACTTAATTAAATAAAACTCATAAAATCATTAAATACAAAAAGAGAGCCCACACAGGTTTGCTGGCTATTGTGACTTGTCCTGGCTAAGCTGGTCTATTGCTATTGTATTGTAATTCTGACTTCTGACCTTTGGCTTCCCTCGTGACTACTCTTTAGGATTTCGATTTGGTACTGCTTTTGACCCTTGGCTTGCTGACTTTGCTTCTGTGTTGTTTTGTCTTGTTCTGTGTATCACTTATTCAGGGGAAGGGTCTATCGCTTAGTTGTCCCTGTCATTACGCAGTTGTGGCAAGTAGGTAGGGACAGGGGCTGGGTCAGAATTGGGTGATTAAAAGAAACCAGTATCCAGGTGACTGTGGTGTGCTGGAGTAGTGTCAGTCTGAGCGGGGATCAGAGCCCAGAAGCGTCCGATACTCTCCAGATTGCTGAAAGGTGAACCAGTAAAACCAGGTTTTGGTAGGCACCTCAGTTGTGCCATGCAGGAAGGAGGTGAGGTTCTCCATGCGCATTATCTCGTTGACCTTCGAAATCCAGAAGGAGAGGGGGGGGGAGGTTCAACTCGCTTCCAGAAAAGCGGGATACATGTCCGGGCAGCGAGGACCAAAAATCTGAGCAGGGAGCGTTTGAAGACTTTTACAGGAGACTCACAGTGGTTGAGGAGAAACAGAGCAGGGCCCAGGTGGTGAGAGGTCACAGTGAGTTGGAGGGTGATCCGTTTGACCCCTTCCCAAAAGGATAACAGGAAGGGATAAGACCAGAAAATATGGAGCATGGTGCCTTCCTCTTCGCCGCATCTCCAACATAAAGGGGAGGTCTGGGGAAACATAGCCTTTATTCTTGTGGGGACCCTATACCAGCGGGACAGGATTTTGTAGTTGGCCTCCTGGTAGCGGGAGCTGATAGAGGTAGCATGAGAGAGGCAGAAGATACATCTACGCTGGTCCTGGGAAAGGGACAGATCAGAATCCCACTTAAGCATGAATGGAGGGACAACGTCCTCCGGGGGCTCAATCAGGAGTTGGTAGACCAGTGAGAGGGAATGGTGAAGGGGACTGTTTCCGACAGAGATCCTCTCAAAGGGGGTAGGTTCAGTTTGGAATTCCGTGGGGGGGGGGGAGCACAGGATGTGGCGAAGCTGCATCTCCCACCATGTGTCCAATGGAGGCAAATCAGGAGAGGCTTGAGGGCCCAGGAGCGTATTCCATCCCACGTCATCTCAGAGGTGGCAGACACAGAATCCATTTTCGAGTGCATTGCTCAAATGACTAAAACGGACTAGAAGGCCTGTCCAAAAGGTGTCTTCATAGCAGCTGCAAGGGCTTGTAAAGACGCATGCACTGTGGTGTGAGAAAACACAGAAGACAAGGTGATGATACACAAGTGTTTGATCTTCATGAGCTTGGCATCATCAGGGTTAACATGAGGCATATTCTGGGAAATAGGCAAAAATGAAGAGTAAGCACAACGCGTTATACTAGACTGAAATGTGAGACAAACAGAGGAATAGAATTCATCCACAACGTATAGTCACAGACTTACTGCATATTCACACTTGTTGGGAAATGAATGGAATGACATGAGCGGTACGTACTGAACTAAACACTGTGTCATTATCTATCTAGGATGCTCCAAAAACATGGCCAAAAGTGCACCATGACTTGGCACATCTCTGCTCTTGTGCTCCGCTTATTCCTTTATTCGTGGGTGAAGCTGAGAGGGTATCTAGGTGCAGTCACGTAACAAGTGTCCTGTGGGCCCGAGTGCAAACTTTTATCCAGTTTACAATAGGTATAGCGGTCAGGGAACCAGGCCTTCCTCAATCACTGTCATAGTGGTACTGGGCCCCAGACACCTCCAACTGGCCCAGGGGCCCTGTACCTTGCTGGGCCTGGTCACGGTCGCACTCCCTGAGACCACGATCATTACGTCCCTGTCTAGGTGGACTGGTATGAGATACTCTGGTCCACCAAATCTACTATCACTTCTTCCAGAAAACTGGCGTGAGTTCTGCAACAAATCTATGCCAGTGCTGTAGATTTGAGAACAGGTGCACCTACATGTGCAGGACTTACTAAGAGGCTGGAGCCTTGTGGGGAATGAATTAAGACCAGCCTACGAATCTGCAGTCTTAATAAATACCCCCACTGTTTGTATATGGAGGTCTGATCACTTAAAGTGACAGTGCAGGCTTAGCTCATCACTATTGATTATTTGCTCCCCTGGTGCCCCGTGATCTCAGGGATCTCTCTGATCTCCAGCCACACTAATACATCACTGATAAAATCTGTACATTAAGGGAAACCACTTCTATCACGCGCTCTTTGAGGATGTGTTTGAGGAGTGATAACTGGTACTTCTTAGAATAAGGGGACTGATAAGAAGGTAAGGGTCATTCGCATCTTTGGAACCAAGATCCTTTTCCGCTCTCACCTATAAGTAGCCATTCTGTAGGAGTTTACAGTTCACAACTAAGCAAACTTTCATTTTGAAAACTTTGTATCATTTTCCTTCCACGTCACAATCATTGGCTACTTTGTGTTAGTTATTAGAGATGAGTGAGTAGTATTCAATAGTATACTACGGTATTCGAAATATTCGTACTCGATTGAATACTACTCCTATTCGCAGTAAATATTTGATTCAGAACCAGCGTTGATTGGCCGAATGCTATACAGTGCTATACAGTACACTGTATAGCGCTCGGCCAATCAACGCTGGTTCTGCAGCAGTCGGAGGGCTGGTAGCTTGCTGTTATGACGGAGCTGAATTTTACTCATAGGAATGCAATGACCAGCATTGATTGGCCAGTGTACAGCATTCGGCCAATCAACGCTGATTCTGCCGGAGGCTCGTCTGTGAGGAGGCGGAGTCTAAGATCGGACCCCAGCAGTCTCCATTGTGGTCCGATTTTAGATTCCGCCTCCTCACAGACGAGCCTCCAGCAGAACCAGCATTGATTGGCCGAATGCTGTACACTGACCAATCAACGCTGGTCAGTTCATTCCTATGAAAAAAAGTAAGCTCCCTCGTAACAGCAAGCTGACAGCTCTCCCGACTAGCAAGGACGAGCCTGCTGCAGAACCAGCCACAGGCTCGTCTTTGCTAGTCGGGAGAGCTGGCAGCTTGCGGTTACGAGGGAGCTTACTTTTTATCTGCGCAATTTCAAGCGCTGTGCAGTTAAAGCGCACAGACCCCATAGACTATAATGCGGTCCGTGCGCTTTAACTGCACAGCGCTCCTCCTAAACACTCTCCTCCTGCTACTCATGGACTTGGTGACTCTCCTTTAATCGAATAGTGGTTTCCCCTGAAACAGGCATTTTCCCCATAGACTATAATGGGATTCGATATTCGATCGAGTAGTTGAATATTGAGGCTCTACTCGAAACGAATCTCGAATATTTCACTGTTCGCTCATCTCTATTAGTTATCACTTGCAATCTCAATAAAATACATTTAAGTTTGTGCTTTATATGATAAAATGACAACTGCAAATCCTATAGATCTTTATGAACCTACCTGCAGGTCCATAAGTCTATTTTACTGTATACAAGGCATTATACACCCGCTAAGAGTACTTGATCCCAGAAAAAAATCTGAAACGTCTACAAATCTACCCGTGGCTGGATGATGTAAGTGTTATCCAGTTTCAGCTGATAAGGGATTTGAGTTCTTCTTTTCTAGCTTTTAGGAATACTTCTACTGTAATAGGCAAATGGCATTTGACCTTTGTTCAATCCTGTTTATAAAGAAGGCTCTATCCTGGCGGCCGCTACCATTACAAGTGACCTTTCACTATGAAACCCAGGTAAAGGAACAGTTTGTATCAAGCGTCTTGAATTCCCTTTCCAGGTTCTTCATTTCTTCTTTTTACTATCCTTGTCTTGTTTTCTAAGTGAATCCTGGCTCTGTGCACAAGGAAGCAAACAGCTCGAGGGATCTCTAGAATTATGTGATGAAAATCTAATTCACTTACAGTATTTTGCAAAAGTCTAAGGCAGGTGTGGGAGTAAAACAGTGTAATGTTTAAAAAATAGAAGTGTTAATGGCTTAATTTTGGCAAATAACAAAATTAAAGGGGTTGTCCAGAATTTACAGCTTTTTTGTAGGAGGCGCTGCAGAAAACAAAATAAAACATACTTGCCTATTCCTGGGTCTCTGGAGTCCCCCCGCTGCTGTCTAGTTGGTGGTCCTCGCCGCACATGTCCAGCCTCAGTGGACCAAGTGGCCTATGACAAATGTCCAAATGATTTTACCCCAGCCAGCCACAAAGCCAAATGAACATCTGCTGAATTTGGGGTCCTAGTTAAAACCCCAGAGACTGGGACAAAGAATAAAACAAAGAATTAAACAAACCATTACAGTCAAACCAGAACCAAAGTTAACTTATAAGACATATCATAATCAGGAGGATCAAACAGGGGAGTCTAAGCCTGGACTTGGTCTTGGCCAAAATTGAAAGACAAGCCGATATCCAGTAACAAGCCAAAGGTAGATTTCCAGGAGGTAACGTCAGAGCCAAAATCAGAAGACAAACAGTTTTCCATTAGTGAGTCAAAGATCAAATAGAGAAGTTCAGTGCATACAATCAGGATATGAAAGCCACACCGGGTACAAACAATTAGCAGGCACCTGGCCGAGGAGGAAGAGGGTTTAAATAAGTCTCCTCAGCTGCTGATTGGATAATCCCAAAAGGAACTCTGCAGAAGCTTCCCGGGTCAGTACAGTAACTTAAAGCAGCAGTGGAGGACAAGCCAAAGGTAGATTTCCAGGAGGTAACGTCAGAGCCAAAATCAGAAGACAACCAGTTTTCCATTAGTGAGTCAAAGGTCAAATAGTGAAGTCCAGTGCATACAATCAGGATATGAAAGGCACACCAGGTACAAATAATGCAAACATGCGGTCAGATGGAAGGTAAGGAGCAAGAGAACAGCTTAATAAGTGAAGAGAGAAACAGATCTTCTTAATAGGATCGATTACAAAGTTTCTTATATTCAGACGGACTGTTCATTTATGAAAGGTTGTTTATAAGTGGAGGTACACTTTAACTAGACTCATGTTTTATTTCAATATGACATTACCAGGGCGGCAGGGCTGTGACTCCAGGTCCGCTGTAGCCTTTGAGAATTCCAAAGCACTTAATACAATCTGTAAAAGGCAAATAAAATCAGTAAAAAAACATAATGAAAGGCAGATGGCTACGGAAAGCAAAACTAACCCCATAGAATTCTATAAAATATGTAAATGCAAAAAAACCAAAACAATGACAGAACAGGTAGGTCCCCTAAATAATGCTGATGGAGAGTTGGTCACTGAGGATCAAGGAAAAGCAGAGCTATGACATGGATTCTTTAGCTCTGTGTATACAGAAGATCAGGCAGTGATCAGGTGTGAGTAGAAGTCTGGACAGAGGGGAGGCTGTGGATATAGTGACCCAGCAAAGGTGTGTGACACTGCCCCTCATAGACATTTAATTGGTAGAATAAGGTCCATTGTATTGGAAAATATAGTTTGTAATTGAATTGAAAACTGGTTAAAGGGTTGTATCCAGAGAGTTGTGGTCAATGACTGCAGCTCAACTGGTCTTCTGTTATAGGTGGTGTACCCCAGGGTTCTGTGCTGGGTCCTCTATTATAAGTGGTGTACCCCAGGGTTCAGTGCTGGGTCCTCTGTTATAAGTGGTGTACCGCAGGGTTCAGTGCTGGGTCCTCTGGTATAAGTGGTGTACCCCAGGGTTCAGTGCTGGGTCCTCTGGTATAAGTGGTGTACCCCAGGGTTCAGTGCTGGGTCCTCTGTTATAAGTGGTGTACCCCAGGGTTCAGTGCTGGGTCCTCTGGTATAAGTGGTGTACCCCAGGGCTCAGTGCTGGGTCCTCTGTTATAAGTGGTGTACCCCAGGGTTCAGTGCTGGGTCCTCTGGTATAAGTGGTGTACCCCAGGGCTCAGTGCTGGGTCCTCTGATATAAGTGGTGTATCCCAGGGTTCAGTGCTGGGTCCTCTGTTATAAGTGGTGTATCCCAGGGCTCAGTGCTGGGTCCTCTGGTATAAGTGGTGTACCCCAGGGTTCAGTGCTGGATCCTCTATTATAAGTGGTGTATCCCAGGGTTCAGTGCTGGGTCCTCTGGTATAAGTGGTGTATCCCAGGGTTCAGTGCTGGGTCCTCTGTTATAAGTGGTGTATCCCAGGGCTCAGTGCTGGGTCCTCTGGTATAAGTGGTGTACCCCAGGGTTCAGTGCTGGGTCCTCTGTTATAAGTGGTGTACCGCAGGGTTCAGTGCTGGGTCCTCTGGTATAAGTGGTGTACCCCAGGGTTCAGTGCTGGGTCCTCTGGTATAAGTGGTGTACCCCAGGGTTCAGTGCTGGGTCCTCTGTTATAAGTGGTGTACCCCAGGGTTCAGTGCTGGGTCCTCTGGTATAAGTGGTGTACCCCAGGGCTCAGTGCTGGGTCCTCTGATATAAGTGGTGTATCCCAGGGTTCAGTGCTGGGTCCTCTGTTATAAGTGGTGTATCCCAGGGCTCAGTGCTGGGTCCTCTGGTATAAGTGGTGTACCCCAGGGTTCAGTTTCTGGATCCTCTGGTATAAGTGGTGTATCCCAGGGTTCAGTGCTGGGTCCTCTGTTATAAGTGGTGTATCCCAGGGCTCAGTGCTGGGTCCTCTGGTATAAGTAGTGTACCCCAGGGTTCAGTGCTGGGTCCTCTGGTATAAGTGGTGTATCCCAGGGCTCAGTGCTGGGTCCTCTGGTATAAGTAGTGTACCCCAGGGTTCAGTTCTGGATCCTCTGGTATAAGTGGTGTACCCCAGGGTTCAGTGCTGGGTCCTCTGTTATAAGTGGTGTATCCCAGGGCTCAGTGCTGGGTCCTCTGGTATAAGTGGTGTACCCCAGGGTTCAGTGCTGGGTCCTCTGTTATAAGTGGTGTACCCCAGGGTTCAGTGCTGGGTCCTCTGGTATAAGTGGTGTACCCCAGGTTTTAGTGCTGGGTCTGCTGTTAATTAACTTATTTATTAATAATATAAAAGATGGGATTTTAATAGTAATGTTTCTGTTTTTGCAGATGACACCCGCTATACAGTACAATACCGTCTATAGAAGATGTACATAAGTTACAAGCAGACTTGACAGACTGAGGAATAACATTATTTTCTGTGGTTTTAAGCACTATTTTCAGTTTTCTCTTAGTAGCTGGATGGGGACTAGCCACAATCATATCTATAATAGCCAACACAAGAAGATAAAAGACGTTTCCCACTATGAATACTCAATAGTACCATATCCGAATCCATAATATGGCCTCGGTGGATCCATGCCTCCTGGCCATTACATTATGACAACGGCCGGGAGTAACACCTGTATGGGGGCCGCACTCCTCTGCTGGGGTAAACATCCAATGCCCCATTGCCTTCCACCCCTGCCTTTTAAGGGTGAGAAAAAAAAGAAATAATCTGTAAAACACTTTACTGAAATGACCTAATGAAATTAATGTTCTGTAAGATTGTAAAACTATTAGCGTCTGACAGTGATGTAGTGCGCGGTGCCAAAGTGATGACAAATGTTTGTGGAAAGGAGCTCATGGACTTTTAGGGTAAGGTTTTTGGTTCCTATTTGTTGTAGGAACTCGTACATAGGGCTCCATGAGATGGGGAATACAGTGTGATGGGGAACAACTGGTTATCTGTCCCCATGGTCCACTCCAGAAAACAAGGCAATAAAACTAGAACGTCCGATGCTGTAAAAACAGAAAAAGCCAAAGTAAGCAGTAGTAACGGCCGGCAAATTGTTCTACAGGAAGCAACTCATTCCTTGTACACACTTGGAGTGTTGATTCACTGCTGGACGTGACCACCGACTTCCAGAGTTTTACTGCAGCTACATTATGAGATCCTCGGAGGAACCCAAGACTAAATGTAATAACCCTCCACCCTCCCAGTTCCGCAACTGTGCCCATTCTTTACAAAGTGAACAAAGACTGGTACGACACAGCTACAAGTGTGTCCTAGAACAAATTATCTAAGAGTCTTGCATGTCCCACTTTGTGTCCGGCTAAAAATGGTGAAAGGTCCTTTTTAAGTGAATGGGTTTGAAAACTGACCGCCGGGTTTCCGTCCCCTGTCCAGTTTCTTGGGGCAGAAGATGGAAACCTGTCGGATTGGCTAAAGCAGAGACCGGGTGCAGATGTGAATCTGCCCTTATACCACAAATCTATACCAGTCCCCGGCTGGAGGATATCTGTGACCGGGTGTTATAGTGACATCACCAGTTCTGTTCTTGTGACTACAGAGGCCAATGATTGAGAGCAGTCATATATGGCAAGGATTTGTGCTGACAAACCCTGGCACGCTGGACCACACACGCTGGATTGGAGCTAGGATACTTTTGTATTTTAGATGGACCTTAACGCCTGTCCATACGAAGTGTTAGAAGATGCAATTTCAGAGCCAAAGTAAGAACCAGTACTAGATATACTGATTAAATTGGAAAAATTGTCAACATGGCGCTTCGTGTCCAACACCGCCCGGGACCGCACCAACTCCAACCCCACAATGTTGTTCGCCAGAGCCCCAGACGGTGGAGATGGACTTGGCTGCATTGCCGGGTGAGCGGTACGGGTCGGGAAACGCCAAAACACACAGCGCACCACAAATCACAGCAAACCAGACTCTGAGACTCTTACAAGCAGACTTTTCGGGTTGCGGTGTTGGTCCAGGGATCCAGAAGGCTCAAGCAGGTGGCAGCAGAGAGTAAAGCGTAATCGTACGGTCCGGATCGTCAGCGCAGTACAGAGGAAAATCCAAGTGGCACATTAGGCAGGGTGAGTTGGTAACAGGAACAGTAGCGAAGTACAAAGCTGAGTTCAGGGAGCAGAGGTCTAGAGGCAAGCCGAGGTCGTTAACAGGAACGGTTACGGGCAGAGAACGGAATCAGGAGCCGAAAGCAAGGTCAAAGGTCAAGGCAAAAGGGGTCAGGGGCACAGTTAATGAGATCAGGAGGAACCTTACTATCAGGATATGGAGATCAACTGAATAGCCAGCAGTGGAGTGCTGCAAGAACCCAGCTTATATAGCACACCAGAGGGTGGAGCAGAATGTCAGGGAAAAATCCCACCCAAAACCAGAGAATACATACATATAGAGATTAACCCATGCCAGCCCTGACCAGCCCCCTAACACAAAATAGTGATCCATTCTAGACCCCATGCACACATGAGTGTTTGGGCCGAGTTTGCAGCGGAATGCAGTCAGACAACACTCAGTGATGTCCGAGTGTCATTTCAGTGCATTACTTCTATGGGGGCTTCCAATCCATTATGTTCCAATGTAATGGAGCAGGATAGGACTTGCACTATTGTCATCTGAACTGACGGACCCTTGGGCATCCCCTCGGACGGTACTTTGGGGAATATGCATGAAGCTTTAGTGATCCTTCACATTGTCCAATATAATACTTGTCTGCAGGGCTTCACAGACACATAATAAGTGTTATAACTGGTTCCCATAGACGGTCTGCGTACTGTGCCTATACATCTAGTTCTGTATACATTACAGAGGGGAGGGAATATACATTAGATACCTCTTTACAGGTTAGTCACCATTTACAAGCAATCTGTCTGCTGTACATGAATACACTTTATGCTCTGTTTAACGCTATGGAGAATACAACATATACATTATCTGTGCACCGCTTACTAGAAACGTAATATTGTTCTGTTTTTGTATATTTGAGCTGTAACTCTGTGTTAGGAGATGATCCATGGCCAGTATACAGAGGCGATGTGTATCTGCAGCACTGGGATGACCCTGCAGCCAGCGGAGACCCCTCACCCTCTGATTATATTCTGTAGTGTAATCTGCTCATGTGTTTCTTCTGCCACGTTTTGTTATGTCTATTGTGAGCCGGAGCAATGGGTGGTGATCCGATATAAGGAGGCGTCAAACACTGACTACATGCAAACCTTCAGTTTATTTAAGCTTTACAGTAGCAGCGCGTACAGTTCTCTACAGATACTAAACCAAGAGAAACA
Organism: Leptodactylus fuscus; assembly: GCF_031893055.1. Classification (NCBI taxonomy): domain Eukaryota; kingdom Metazoa; phylum Chordata; class Amphibia; order Anura; family Leptodactylidae; genus Leptodactylus; species Leptodactylus fuscus. Next base: position 13,539,146 of record NC_134275.1, on the reverse strand, counting down.
AAGCCATAGACTGAAGCGTCCCAACCTGTCTGGGTTTTTGCTAAACAAATATACAGCTATCTGGTTAGCACACAGTGGTTGTTTATCCCGCACAGAGTACTAAGGCTTACCACAATTCGGTTAGCCATGCAGGGAGCACCTGTCACCTTTCCGTCCGTTTTTTTGCAACGCCAAGGCTGTGACTCCATTCACTAACTTGAATAAAAGTGTCTTAAGGCAACCTGTTAATCTTTGGTCATGTGATGGGAATCGTGTATCTGTAACATCTCCACCTGTTCAGGTCACTGCGCCACCCTCTGCTCGCATGCGGCGGTGCACGAGGCATGTGCAGTTAAGTTCCTTGGTTGCACTGCGTGAACCCGGCTCTAGTTCTTTAATTGAATTTGCACCGCACCCGTCTTCTGCCCTTGTCTGCCTCAGTCCATGAAGTAGTTAAATTTGGTCTTGCCTTGTCAGGTCCAGGGCGGGTTCATCCTCCCCTATTTAGTCTTGGCTCACATTCACACTGGTACCTGTTATTCCCTCGTGCTTGCTGGCTTCTCTTGCTGTTAATTTACTTGTATTCTTAATCCTGACCTTGGCTTTTCCTATTGACTATTCTTTTGGACTTCGATTTGGCACTGCATTGCTCGACTGTTACCGAACCCTGGCTAGTTGACCTCCCTTTGTTGTTGTTTGTCTTGTCTGCGTTTTGTGTGTCACAGATATAGGAAGGGATCGTCTCCAAGTTGCCGCCTATTACATAGGATAGGGCCTGGCAAGAGGAAGGGACAGTGGGGGGCTTCAGCTTAGGGCTCACTGTCTCTTGTGCCCCTTCCTCCAGGGTTCTCCAGCAGCTACTGGGGAATTGTCATCTAGCAATTCCCTAACAGTATCCCTAAGAATTCATCTTGCAGAAAAAAAAGTTGCACTTCACAGGAACAGCAAAGGGAATGAGATTCTGACTAATCCTTTACACACATTGAGGGAAAAAATGCTGCAGAAAAGCTGCATTATCAAAAATGCCGCAAGTCAGTTTTACCTGTGGAAATGTTGGTGTTTCCCTATAGGCTTAGTAAGGGGGGAAAAAATGGAAAGAAAAACGCTGCAAAAATTAAATGAACAATACTACAAAAAAAGCTATGCGTTTCTGCTGCATGTTTTTTCTAATGTTTTTTTTCATGCAGGGGCAAGGGGATCCTTAGGCCCCATGTTGCGGAGACGCAGCTTTTTTTGTTGCAGATTTTGCTGCGGTTTTTTTTGAGCCAAAGTCAAGAGTGGATTGAGCAGAAGGAAGAAGTATAAGAACTTCCTATATATTATATTATATTTATACTATATTATTTGTATATTATATTGTTATAAAAGAAACTCTTAGACATTTCCCTTCATTGACATCCACTCCTGACTTTGGTTCAAAAAAACACAGCAAAATCTGCAAAATGCTGCATTCCCGCAACGTGAGCCCAGTGCAAAGGTTTCTTTGGAGCTGGTGGAGGTGGAGAAAAATTATTTTAAAGCCTTGATCACATCTACATAAGAGACTCCATTTGCTGGCGAACTAGTGATCTATGCGGCCAGAGGCATAACGTCAAACTCCTGGACCCCAATGCAAAATTTATAATGGGGCCCCCACTTATCATGTGCTACTCAACAAGCGACCCAAGCTATTCAATAGGGCTCAGAGATCATGGGGTCCCCACAGGGGTGAACCTGCCCCTTTCGCCGCCCGAGGCGAACTACAGAAAGCCCCCCCCCCCCCGCCGGGAGGAGGGGGCGGGGCGTGGCTGAGCGTAGGGGACGTGTTGAATCGAAGGGGCGGGGCTTAGCGCCGTTCGCCGGCAGAGAGCAGGCACAGAGACTGCCTGCTCTCTGCCTGAGTGTGAGGGGAGGCTGCTGGGGCAGCGCAGCGCCAGTGGCCTCCCCAAACCACCACTCGGTGCTAAGCCAGTCCAGGACAGCTTGTCCTGAACTGGCTTAGGTAAGCAAAAATGCCGCCCTCCCTGGGGCCCTGACATAGCGCCGCCTGAAGAGCCCGCTTCAGGTCGCCTCATGGGAGTTGCGGCGCTGGGTCCCCAGCTGACCACACACTGACTGGCACTCGGAAAAGGGGGCAGTATACGCTGTGTGGGGGCAGTATTAAAGGGTCTGCAGATAGAACTTTGCTTGGAGTCCTATATGGCTCAATTCGAGGAGATTTATAGGTATATACACACACTCGAGTCATTTACTAGATATGTGATCTCTTGATATCGCTATATAGATGACATTTTTTGCATAAGTTACAGTTACATCGTGTACGTACAATTGTATCTTCCAATTTTAGTATATGTTGCTGCCGTAGTGCGCACTCGTAGAATTGGATCTGACCCTATTGTTTGTAAATGCTAGCAAAATTTTGCATTAGGGGCTGCCCTTCATCCCTGTTACAAAAAGACTTGACATTCTACGAAAGTTCATCTGACTGTCCAAAACATAGGATGACATGGATTAATACATAGCATCCGGCGGTACCCAAGGTACATGAGATTTGGCGTAGACATTGGTCTTTTTTAGCTAAGGCTTACCCTGGTACTATTGAATATCAAAGCCCCCCCTTATGCCCTTTTAAATGAGGTAAAAGTATTAGGGATAAGCTCGTTCATGCAGATATTGGCCCCCTTACTAAAAAGTTACGTCAGACATTTTGACACTTTACAATACAATCGTATCATCAAGGGAGACTGTGTTCAACACCCACACACAGAGAGATCTATTGCAAATACGGGATATTTTACCTGCGCTTCCTCTTACGTTGTTGACCTGTTGCAGAGCCCATGTGGTCGCAGACTACCCAACACGTGCGAGACCGCCTATCAAAGCACAAATCAGATAGTAGGTGTGACAGGACTGTTCTCCCGGGACCTGATCACTTTGTCACGATTGAGATTCCAGCTGTTGGATCACGTCCCCTTGCCCTGTAGAGGAGGGGACAGGATCCGAATTCTGACACAGCGCAAATCACATTGGATTCGGACATTACGCACTTTGGCACAGGCGGTTTAATCCGTGAATGTCATATGTTTATTTTCTTATGGGATTGCCAGTTGATATATATTTGTTCTGCACATCTGTGGATATAAACAATATTATTCTAAATTCTATTCTCGTTCTAGATCAGATCTTGAGTCCTTATCTCTATGTATGATATAACTGATGATATAACTTTAGAGGAACACGATCTTCGGAACGGAATTGGGTCATCGTTCGTTAATATCTAGTAAGACTAACACATTGTTGCTATTGATCATCTCTGTCCTATATATTGGGCTGGATTATTATGTATCAGGCTAATAGCGTCTCACTCTTACTGATCTGATTCCTTTTTATTTCACGGGTGTTTAGATCTCATAGGCATGCTGGGACTTGCGGTTGTAACCCTTAAGCCCAGAGCCCTACAATAGCGATCTGCATTACTGCCTATGGTGAGAGCTGTAGAGTGATCACTAGTACAAGGCGTCACGTCACACCGGTGGGAGTGTCACATCACTCTATGTAAGACTCCCTGAGTGTACTGAGCTTCACTCGGATGCTGAATGATCCTGTGTGCAGACATCGGTGAGGTTACACCTATCCCTTTAAGTCTCATTGTGTCTTTTTGTATTGTTTTCTGCTCTTGCTCAACTTACTTTGACTATTGGGACTATTTAGGTGTATATATCTATTTATTGTTCCACTGTGATTCTGCAGCTATATACCAACACCTATTCCCTATAGTATACAGATGCTTTACTCTCTGTGGATTGGACACTTTTTGACCTCCTCTCTTTATGATAGATGTATATAGTTGTGTTATTATACATTGAATTTATTTTGATCTGTTATTGTCTATACATATAATATATATATATATATATATATATATATATATATATATATATATATATATATGAGATACTGTATAGTATATGACACCATGAATGATCTTATTGTAAATCTTGTCATCTGTTACAGACTTCCAACTGGTGAAGGTCTTATCTTGGACAATCAATTTTGATACACTGTTGCATGATTTTTTCAATCTTTGGAGTTCCGGAGTTGATTTTCTAATTTGATATACCCCTAATGAGATGGACAAATAATGGAACTGAATAATCTATATAACAAGTTTATGAATTGGTAGAAGTCAATGACAAATCTTTACAGAAGTCTATTTTATATGGGGTGTCTATAGATCTCTATCTATAGCGATGTCGTCAGTCCTCACATCTGTATTATGTAGTGATTCAGATCTCAGTACTTGGATATACACCGTCTGAAGGCAACTAGTTGGAGAATCCAGTGCACATGAGTGAGAACTTTGCAAGGGACAGCGGCAGGATCGCGCTGACTGCAGCGACCTGGGAGACAGGACGGAGCAGGGAATCGTCTGAGCCTCAATCATTTAGTGTGAAAATCTGCCGGAGGAATGGAGAAGTCTGGGAAGGAGAGCAGTGAGCTAGCATCCTGGGGGTAATGACAGCAGGAGAGTGCGCAGCAGACCCAGCCACATAGACTTATAAGGCAGAGAAATTGGGAGAGAGGGACGAGAAGACATCAGGCTGCCAGGACCTGAGAGATGTGATCGGTGGGGAATACACAGCAAGAAGACAGGAGATCCCGGGGACACATCACAGGAGGACTCATGACAGGTAATAATACATCCCTGCCGGGGAACTACAAAACTCAGCATGCTCTATAAATCAGAAGTGCATAAAGTCTCCAAATTCCATAGAACTAGTCTTAAAATAAGACAGATGAGTACTGATAGAACAGACATGATGGGAGTCTTAGGAAGGACTATGAGAATAAATCATCTAATATTGATCCAGGTAGGATGCACCAGACAGTATATACTATATACATCAGCACTATTTGCTTACAAGGGAAAACTTGCAAGCATTATGTAGAAATTGCAAAGATTTGGCCCCTTGTATGCAATTCTTTCTGCACCAAGTCACCACTATCAACTCCAATGAGGAATATTTATTGGAAAATGAGAAGCCTGACAACTTCCTAAAGCCCTGGATGTTTCCATTTAACACCCATTGAAAGGTCTTGGAGTGTTGTCAGGTCTTTTTTGCACTGTGAGGCTGAAAACCAATACAGGAATAAGACTTGTCCCCGCCGGGAGGTTTCTGCACTTGGTTCCAGCTATTCTGTCTGTATCCTTTGGAAATTCCTCAGGCGTACAGATTTCCATCCGATACTGTATTACGCTATGGCGCATTAGTCTGAAGGTTCAGGCAGGATTGTCTAGAATGTATACAGCTGTAAACTTTCCGACGTGAGGTGTTATTAGGACTAGAAGGCTAGGTTCACATATGGAGGACCCTCAGACGTCTGCCGGGCTGGATGTGCAGTTTGATATGTCTCGGATCCACATATGGATTAAATATGAATATAGGAACCTGCCACAGAGTTTAATCAGATATCAGTGTAGGCTAAAAGACAAAATCTATTGAAAATACCTTTGTGGGAACGTTCCATCATCTCTCTAGACATGTGTATTATGGTAAATGCATATACATTATTCTCCATGAAATAATAATACTGGAACAAGTTTATTCTCAACTCTGTGTTGTGCTGTTCCTCTGTTATTCCTCTGGGTAATCTGTTGGGTTCTTCCCTACATACTCTCAATATGTCAGCCATGATTGTTCAATGTCAAAGTGCATAAGGACATACAGTACTACCAGCTGCTAACACGTAGGCGATAATGTTCTCAGATACTGCCAGGAGTAACACCAGAGCAACAACACAACACAGACTAACAAGAGATTACAGATTATTATTATTATTATGAAGAATACATGTGTTTACTCCATCAGGTATTTAGGAACGATATCAGGTCCTGTTTAGGGTGAGGGCACACGTTACATAAATGTTGTTGTTTTTTTTGTTGCAAAATTTTTATGTTCCATTTTTTCATGCCAAAGTCAGGAATGGATTTAGTAGAAGGGAGAAATATAAGAATTTCCTTTATATTTAACATTCATTTTTAAGGCTGCATTCAAAATTGGAGACCTCGTAGCAGGGTCCTGCATGGAGGAATGTTTCCTCTACCGCTTCCAGTTTAAAAATGATAGTCCATGGGATCCACCAGCTCTGTGTGTTACCTAGTGGCGTAACTAGGAATGGCTGGGCCGGGCCCCAGACCAAACATTTCACATAGGGCCCCCCCCACCTGACCCTGATGCTCCCCCGCCAACAAAAAACACACTATTATGCCCCATAGTGGCCCCTGCACACAGTATTATGCCCCATAGTGGCCCCTGTACACAGTATTATCCCCCATAGTGGCCCCTGCACACAGTATTATGTCCCCATAGTGGCCCCTGCACACAGTATTATGCTCCATATTGACCCCTGCACACAGTATTATGTCCCATAGTGGCCCCTGCACACAGTATTATGCTCCATATTGACCCCTGCACACAGTATTATGTCCCATAGTGGCCCCTGCACACAGTATTATGTCCCATAGTGGCCCCTGCACACAGTATTATGCCCCATATTGACCCCTGCACATAGTATTATGCCCCATAGTGGCCCCTGCACACAGTATTATGCTCCATAGTGGCCCCTGCACAGTATTATGCCCCATAGTGGCCCCTGCACACAGTATTATCCCCCATAGTGGCCCCTGCATAAAGTATTATGCGCCATAGTGGCCCCTGCACACAATATTATGCCCCATAGTGGTCCCTGCACACAGTATTATGCCCCATAGTGGCCCCTGCACACAGTATTATGCCCCGCTATGGACACCCATGAACAATTATTATACTCAGGAGTATTTTCACACCCCACTTTTTTATGTTCCCTCACCTCCCCTAGGTCTCCAATCATTATACTCTGAGGTCTGCAAAGACCCCTGAGTATAATGATAGTGGTGTTTGTGGTGTTCACGGGCCCGCGGCTTCACTTACTAATCCCCCTCCTGCTCACAGCTGCATCTGCAGAAGGAGAAGTACAGACAGCCATGAGCAGGAGTGGGGTTGGTAATTAATTAGGGCCCGTTACCTGCTGGGGTTACTCCAGCAGGTAACGACCTATTAATAAAAACACATCAATGGCTGACTGGACCCCCTAATGTCCCAGGCCCAGTGGCAGCTACCACCACCGCTACCCCGGTACTTACACCACTGGTGTTACCGCTGTTTTAGTGGCCACATCTCTGTTGTTCAGGTCTCTGATGGGCACGAACAATGGAGAGGTGACGATAGTGTGAACCTAGCATAAGCCACGCCTAGTTTTAGCTCAAAAAAATTGCAAGAAAAACCCATCTTTTCCAAATCCTGTGGCTTTTAGCCTGTTTCAATTCACTGACAGCAAGGAAATAGAAATCTTAAGATGAGTGAGGCGCAGATAATCAAATTATATTGAGAAGTTGCAGAATCTGTCAGGGTGCAATGGCGAAACTTATACAAAAATTAGGAACTCTACTATTTACATTTGCTCTATGTTTCTATTAGAATCAGTTAGACAATAGAGAACCCTATGTATCATATATAGTAAGTTATGATGTAACTGATATATGTGTGTATATATACAGTCCTATGAAAAAGTTTGGGCACCCCTATTAATCTTAATCATTTTTAGTTCTAAATATTTTGGTGTTTGCAGCAGCCATTTCAGTTTGATATATCTAATAACTGATGGACACAGTAATATTTCAGGATTGAAATGAGGTTTATTGTACTAACAGAAAATGCGCAATATGCATTAAACCAAAATTTGACCGGTGCAAAAGTATGGGCACCTCAACAGAAAAGTGACATTAATATTTAGTAGATCCTCCTTTTGCAAAGATAACAGCCTCTAGTCGCTTCCTGTAGCTTTTAATCAGTTCCTGGATCCTGGATGAAGGGATTTTGGACCATTCCTCTTTACAAAACAATTCAAGTTCAGTTAAGTTTGATGGTCGCCGAACATGGACAGCCCACTCTCAAATGATCTGAAAACAAAGATTGTTCAACACAGTTGTTCAGGGGAAGGATACAAAAAGTTGTCTCAGAGATTTAACCTGTCAGTTTCCACTGTGAGGAACATAGTAAGGAAATGGAAGACCACAGGGACAGTTCTTGTTAAGCCCAGAAGTGGCAGGCCAAGAAAAATATCAGAAAGGCAGAGGAGAAGAATGGTGAGAACAGTCAAGGACAATCCACAGACCACCTCCAAAGAGCTGCAGCATCATCTTGCTGCAGATGATGTCACTGTGCATCGGTCAACTATACAGCGCACTTTGCACAAGGAGAAGCTGTATGGGAGAGTGATGAGAAAGAAGCTGTTTCTGCAAGCACGCCACAAACAGAGTCGCCTGAGGTACGCAAAAGCACATTTGGACAAGCCAGCTTCATTTTGGAAGAAGGTCCTGTGGACTGATGAAACAAAGATTGAGTTGTTTGGTCATACGTGTTATGCATGGCGTCCAAAAAAAAACAGCATTCCAAGAAAAACACATGCTACCCACTGTAAAATTTGGTGGAGGTTCCATCATACTTTGGAGCTGTGTGGCCAATGCCGGCATCGGGAATCTTGTTAAAGTTGAGAGTCGCATGGATTCCACTCAGTATCAGCAGATTCTTGAGAATAATGTTCAAGAATCAGTGACGAAGTTGAAGTTACGCCGGGGATGGATATTTCAGCAAGACAATGATCCAAAACACCGCTCCAAATCGACTCAGGCATTCATGCAGAGGAACAATTACAATGTTCTGGAATGGCCATCCCAGTCCCCAGACCTGAATATCATTGCACATCTGTGGGATGATATGAGAGCGGGCTGTCCATGCTCGGCGACCATCTAACTTAACTGAACTTGAATTCTTTTGTAAAGAGGAATGGTCCAAAATCCCTTCATCCAGGATCCAGGAACTGATTAAAAGCTACAGGAAGCGACTAGAGGCTGTTATCTTTGCAAAAGGAGGATCTACTAAATATTAATGTCACTTTTCTGTTGAGGTGCCCATACTTTTGCACCGGTCAAATTTTGGTTTAATGCATATTGCACATTTTCTGTTAGTACAATAAACCTCATTTCAATCCTGAAATATTACTGTGTCCATCAGTTATTAGATATATCAAACTGAAATGGCTGCTGCAAACACCAAAATATTTACAACTACAAATGATTAAGATTAATAGGGGTGCCCAAACTTTTTCATACGACTGTATATTATGAGTGTGTCTGTGTATAAATAGTAGTAAAGTGAAGTGCTGCCCTTCATGATCATTGACTACAGTTATTTTACAATGTAGCACAGTGCAGAGATTTCTTTCTTTCTGGAAATCATCAGCAAGTAGTCTAGCCGCCGCTGACGGATTATTGTGCCACGGGTAAAATTTCCGCAGGGTATAATTGGCATGCAGCGGGGTTTTTTCCGCAATGTGTTGATTGGATTAGCCAGAATCTCATTCACTTTGCTGGTACTGTAAGATGCAACTTTTTTTCCCTGCAAGATGGGTAATGTAAAACCCCGAAATTTTGTTTCTGCAGCAGCCGAAAATGATGCATTTCTGCATAACCTTTTGTGGTATTTGGTAACCACTCTAGAGAGACCTGAAAATTCGAGACAGAGGCTGCAGTGGGGAGAACCTCTGAAAATGCAGAATATAAGTCATAAAATAACCAGAAATATATCATTTCTCATGCACACACACTGTACTATCTATGCAGCTTCTATGACTTTGAAGTCATATACATTAGGGATGTAGAGAACAAACTATCCCTAGTATGAATCTAATATCAGACTTGTCTTATTATGCTAAAGGGATTTTTTAATTTTAAGATAGGCCCTAAGTATCTGATCTGTGGGGGGGTTAACTGGTGTCCCCTGAACGGATCAGCCGATTCTTGCACCGACCTCAAAGCATTTGGCTTTATGCGCTCAGTAGTGGCTAGGTGCTGGCACTACCTCGGCTCCCATAGAAGTACTCTATTGTCAAGGTGGCTTGTATAGCTGATCCGTGCGGGGGGACTCCATGTGTGCCCCAATCCATCAAATGACCTGTCCTAATAATAAGCCATCTATACAGAGGAGGAAGGAGGTAGGCAGCTGTTATCAGTAAGTCCTGAGACCAGATAGATCTTCATATGGTGAGGGAGCTGTCTAGATATTGACATACGTGGAGTGTTTGTTGGTGGTATTGCAGTTGCCTTACCATTCAACACCTAGTTAACTTCTCAGGTGTAGACACTTGCAAAATCATTCATATCTTAAGAAACTGCATCTTCTTTTGTCAATGCTGGAATTCTTGTGGTTTATCTCTTGTTCTGACAGCTGTTCACAGGGATCCCACGCGTGCCTATGCTCAATGAGCCATGTGAAGCCTCCACTGAGAATGTGCTGGTTATTATTCCCATTCTGCAGGTTCCAGCCCCGATCCAAGCCTTGAGGACAGAAGAGAAGTGCCAGGACTTTCCATGCAATGATTATCAATGAATATGGGATCCATAGACAAAGACCTAGAGAAAGACAGGGCCACTATCCTGTACAATGACTTGGAAAAATACACAGCTCCTGGAATCCCGGCACCTCCACCTCCACCTCCTCCGGTCATTGCTTTCTCGGATTCTCCAAGAAGTCTTTTTCAAAAATGCGACCCGAAGCGTCGATCACGATTAAGGAACTTTAACTGGGAAGCTATTCCACTGGAGAAAGTTAAGGGTCGGACTAGTTTATGGAGCTCAGAAACATTCCAGGGAGATCTGCAGATTGACACAGGGAAAATGGAGGAGCTGTTTGCAAAGCAGGAAGAAGTTGTTGTGCCGAAACCTTGTAATCGACGTCGATCCATTTCCATCATAGATGCTTGTTCGAACAAGGTAACCGAATCCACATCTATCTATATATCTTTTTTTGCACCTTGTATTTTCTATCTATGTCATACATGCAGTGCACATGGTTATTCAAAGCATAGCAAATACATCTGAGTACAGTATAAAATGCATAGTGACTGTGACCAGTCCTGTGACCAAAGGATGTCATCTTTGACAGCTGTCACGATATACTTAGCCCCACCTGCCCAGCACAAGGAAACCTAAAATATTACTTTCCTTATTTAACTTTCACCCACACCAAAGCCTAAGCCCGTAGCCATAAAAACAGGGATCTCCCACTGAAACCCTCGGAGGGTATTGACTTTATGGTTCTTCTTTGTGATGGTATCCATGCAGAGATGAACCTGTGAGATTGTGTCCACTCCCTGCTCTCCAGTAGTTGCAATGTTTTCCATACAGTGACTCCTTGCAGTTCTTCGTCTCTTCATTACTGTCTTTCTCATGAGGCTTCCTGCATTTTAATCAATCTCTGATAATGTCTGCTGACAGGCACTCGCTTCTTATGTGACCAACCAAAACACACAGTAACCACCCCTGGCAGGATAGATGTCTGGGGTCCTGGGAATGTTCTGCTGAAACCAAGACTGCTGGGAGGCATCATGTCTGGGTGTGTGAGGAAGTTCTGGAAATCTGCTATTCAGAAGTTTCCCTTGCCCTTCATTTATTTCATTGGAGAGTGTCCATGAAAGTGAGGTCATCTATTGACTGGTTCCCCGTAAATCTTTAAAATTAGTTGTGTTCTTGCAAGGTGGGCAGGGAGTGGATCCATCATGCTACCTAATTGGTTTGGCTTGAGGCCAACTCTAAGGGCATTATCCCAGCAGAGTTCCTAGTCCTTACTCTTTAACCCCTATATGGGGATTTGGTCTTCACTGTGGGAATCCGCTAGACCACTACCAGATCAGAACTGGATGAAATGCATAATGTGAACAGAGACTGAAAACACTGATGGACTTGAACAGACAAAAAAACAAGAGCTAGGTAACACAACACACAAGGGCAGGACTACAGAACAAGTAGCAGAGATATATTGCAGAAAGCCCAGGGCCAAACAGGTAACAGAGGTCTATTATAGAAAGACCAGGGCCAAACAGGTACAAGAGGTCTATTGCAGAAAGACCAGGGCCAAACAGGTACAAGAGGTCTATTACAGAAAGACCAGGGCCAAACAGGTACAAGAGGTCTATTACAGATAGCCCAGGGCCAAACAGGTACAAGAGGTCTATTACAGAAAGACCAGGGCCAAACAGTTACAAGAGGTCTATTGTAGAAAGACCAGGGCCAAACAGGTACAAGAGGTCTATTACAGATAGCCCAGGGCCAAACAGGTACAAGAGGTCTATTACAGATAGCCCAGGGCCAAACAGGTACAAGAGGTCTATTATAGAAAGACCATGGCCAAACAGGTACAAGAGGTCTATTACAGAAAGACCAGGGCCAAACAGGTACAAGGGGTCTATTACAGAAAGACCAGGGCCAAACAGGTACAAGAGGTCTATTATAGAAAGACCATGGCCAAACAGGTACAAGGGGTCTATTGCAGAAAGACCAGGGCCAAACAGGTACAAGGGGTCTATTACAGAAAGACCAGGGCCAAACAGGTACAAGAGGTCTATTACAGAAAGACCAGGGCCAAACAGGTACAAGGGGTCTATTATAGAAAGACCATGGCCAAACAGGTACAAGGGGTCTATTACAGAAAGACCAGGGCCAAACAGGTACAAGAGGTCTATTGTAGAAAGACCAGGGCCAAACAGGTACAAGAGGTCTATTACAGATAGCCCAGGGCCAAACAGGTACAAGAGGTCTATTACAGATAGCCCAGGGCCAAACAGGTACAAGAGGTCTATTATAGAAAGACCATGGCCAAACAGGTACAAGAGGTCTATTACAGAAAGACCAGGGCCAAACAGGTACAAGGGGTCTATTACAGAAAGACCAGGGCCAAACAGGTACAAGAGGTCTATTATAGAAAGACCATGGCCAAACAGGTACAAGGGGTCTATTACAGAAAGACCAGGGCCAAACAGGTACAAGAGGTCTATTACAGAAAGACCAGGGCCAAACACGTACAAGAGGTCTATTATAGAAAGACCATGGCCAAACAGGTACAAGGGGTCTATTACAGAAAGACCAGGGCCAAACAGGTACAAGGGGTCTATTACAGAAAGACCAGGGCCAAACAGGTACCAGAGGTCTATTGCAGAAAGACCAGGGCCAAACAGGTACAAGAGGTCTATTGCAGATAGCCCAGGACCGAACAGGTAACAGAAGTCTATTGCAGATTGCTCAGGGGTCACACAGATACCAGAGGTTTATAGCAGAACGCAAAGGGGCAAACAGATAAAAGAAGTCTATTGTAGAAAACCCAGGGCCAAGCAAAGATTAAAAAAAACAGACCCAACAGGACAAGCATAAAAACAGGATAGACAAAGACGCCAACAATAAAACAGTTGAACACCATGCATGCAAACAGAACTTAGGACAGAACACAGAACTCATAAAGCAAACATGACAGACAGAAACTAGTATAAAATAAGACTGCATGCATGAATCAGAACTCAGTACATTGCTTAGCCAAAGAGGGACAAAAACACACAGACTTAAGTAAATGCTAAAACACAAGGATAGGCTGGAGGAAGTAAGCATGTGCAAACACTAATAAGTAAAGAGGCAGCCACGGGAGAAAAACACAAAGATAATCAGTAATCCCTCGAATGGAATACCAAACGCATTTGCAAGAAGCGGTGTGCAGTGAAAGCACACAGATTCCCATAGACTATAATGGGGTGCATGTGCTTGCCGCCAGATCTCTGCAGGGAGGATGTAAATGAGGAGTCAGAAGAGATTTAAATGAATAAAAGTAACACTGATTCTTTTCCTGCAAAGCCATGTATCAGTCTGCTCCGCTCCTCCTGCTGTATAACATGCCACCTGCAGATAAGATTATATTCTCTTTAATGTCGTCATCTGAATGATGTCTTGTACCACTAACATAATACATACAAGTAGAACCCTCTGCGTGCTCGCTCACACACACATCACACAGACGCAGCTGCTGGAAGCCACAAGTTGTCTAAGCATGCTCCTCCTGGATTATCAAGACTCAAATAATTGCAGTACATTTGTTTAAGGGTCTTCACTTATAATTATATTATGTTGCAAGAGTTCTTAGTGACTAACCCCCCGTAATCCTATAAATGCGTTTGGCTGTACACTAAATGATACATTTCATGACAGGCTTTATTATGGCACACGTGGCACATCCACGGACCAATTTTGGAACATATTTTTGTACTGAAGTAAGATCATTCTTTCTTAAAACCACATTCTTATTTAAAGGCACCCAGTCGTGACCTGTCTATAAACAATTTTGCTATTGTTTCAAGCTTTATATAGCTGCGTGGGATATAAGTAATTAGATGTAGCCTGTATGGCGCAGTGCAGACATCGCCTGTATACAATTCACCAGCTCTGTGCAGTTTACCGCCATTTTATATTAATGTAACAATTTTCAGGGATTCCCCATTCCACTTGTAAACCTGATGGAGCCCATTATAGTCTATAGGGTATGCGGGTTTCCACGGGTAACCACTTTTTAAATGAATTGGGTTTCCGTTTTTTTTTGGGGGGGGGGTCCTCAAGCGGACCCGAAGAACGGAAACCTGAGCGCAGGTGTGAACCTGGTGTCAATTACATTCTGATCTCATGTACAGGGCTATTTATGGTTATGATCACATTACTCACATTATGTAAGCAGTATGTAGAAGTATATACTCGAGTATAAGCCGACCCGAATATAAGCCGAGGCCCCTAATTTTACCACAAAAAACTGGGAAAACTTATTGACTCGAGTATAAGCCGAGGGGGAGAAATGCAGCAGCTACTGGAAAATTTCAAAAATTAAAATGGTTTTTGGGTGCAGTAGTTGCTGGGGTAGGGGAGGGGGTGTTTTGGTTGTCTGTCTGCCCCTTCCCTGAGCTTGAGCACTGGGTTTTTTTTTCCCCCCACGTGGAATTCAGCCTGGCTGTATATAGGGGATCTGCAGTGCTCCTATTAACCCCTTCCCGGAACAGGAGCACTGCAGATCCCCCATATTCAGTAGACTGGGCACTGTCCGGGCTTTTTCAGCACAAAATCTGTGCTTAAAAATTTGGCTTATACTCGAGTATATACAGTAGTTCTGACTGCGATGGGAAGAAATCCATAAATGAAATAAGTCTGAGTTCACACTGGCTTCATTTAGTTAGTTGTTGTGATCTGTTGTAGGATCAGGCTTAGTCTAGGGCCCAACGTAGCAAAACGCAACTAAAAAACGCTGCGGAAGACTGGGAATGGAATTATTCAGGATCTTATTCACTTTGCAGATAATGTAAAACACAGCGGGGTTTTTTTCTGCAGCGGCAAAAGCGGCGTGCTTTCGCAACGTGAGGCTTTAGCCTAAAATCCGACAGAATTATGAAGCGCAGACTGAACGCCCTCTGTCTGGACCCTTCTCCATTGACTGTATTGAAAGCAATGAGATGGAAACTTTTTTCCATCTTGTTAGTTTACTTTCAAGCAACAGTCCTTGACGCATAAAGAACCACGGACCAAAGCCAGTGTGAACGTAGCCTAAGTTCTTATTCCCACAAACCTCCTATTTATTACGAGTCCATTTGACATCTATTTTTTCACCATCACAAAACTCCTAAATCCCATGAAAGCCTTTAAGTGTCCTCACATGTCTGGTTTTGTAACCGTCAAAACAAACAAAGATCATGAAGAAGAACAAGTCAGATTTCGGACTAATTTTTTGCGTCCGTCAAAAAAATGGACAGTTACTTATTCGCTCCCATTGTTTTTTTTCCACTGGTGTGTGAATACGCCCTCAGTCAGTGATGGCGAACCTATGGCACGCGTGCGGTCGCCCGGATCGCTCACCAACAGGGAATCCGGTACAGGATTCCCCGTTGATGAGCGATCACTGCCTTCAGTTGTATGTGCAAATGCACATACAGCTGAAAGCTGTCAGGGTAGGCCGCGGATCGCGCGACCGCGGCCTACACTGGCTGCAGAGTTTGACCTCTGCCCCGACGCGGGTGCGATGACGTCATCAGCGCCGCCAGTGACAAGAAGGTGGATGCCGGCGGCTCTTCAGGGGTGAGTATGAGAGTGGCTCACTGTGTATATGATGTTGGGGGGAGCGCTTATAATACTTGGTGGGGTGTATGATACTGGGGGGGAGTGTATAATACTGGGGGGCTTATAATACTGAGTGGGGTGTATAATACTGGGGGGAGTGTATAATACTGGGGGGAGTGTATAATACTGAGGGGGCTTATAATACTGGGTGGGGTGTATAATACTGAGGGGGCTTATAATACTGGGGGGAGTGTATAATACTGGGGGGGCTTATAATACTGGGTGGGGTGTATAATACTGGGGGGAGTGTATAATACTGGGGGGAGTGTATAATACTGAGGGGGCTTATAATACTGGGGGGAGTGTATAATACTGGGGGGGCTTATAATACTGGGGGGAGTGTATAATACTGGGGGGGCTTATAATACTGGGGTGGCTTATAATACTGGGGGGTGTACTAAAGAGCATATAATACTGGGGGGGGGGGCCTATTTATAAGCACACAATACTGTGTGTGGATGCCACTGTGGAGCATATAATCCTGGGGGGGGGGGACACCTACTGCGGAGCATATAACACTGGGGGGCTACTGTGGTACTGTGGAGAATATAATATTGTGTGGTGGGCCCACTGCAGAGCATATAATACTGTCTGGGGTCCCCTCACTATTTATATCACACAGTATCTGTTTTATAGCAGACGTGATATTAGTACAGGATGTAAGAATATTACACGGTAACTATAAAACAGATCCTGTGCGATGTAAATAGTGAAAATTAATTGTTCAAAGTACCAAATGCCAAGACCTTTACATTTCAGTACAACGTTGTTTGTATTATTGAAAGCTCTGTAAAGCCCCACATGACTGTAATTTTTGGTCAGTAACTGTCCGCAATTGTGGATCCGCATAGTATTAAGTCTATATTGTCGTGTTGGCACTCCGCGAAAATTTTGTGGGTTTTGGGTTGCAGTTTGGGCACTCGGTCTCTAAAAGGTTCGCCATCACTGCCCTAAGTGATTGGTTTCAATATACAATTTTTGCTTGTGTCGCTCTTTTTATTTAGATATTGTAAGTGAATTGCAATAGAAGCAATTCCCCAGTAGCTGCTGGCGAATCCCGAACCCTTCCTATATAAGTGACAACACAGAACAAAGACAAGACAAACAACAACAAGGGAGGTCAGCTAGCCAAGGGTCCGGTAACAGGAAATGGATAAGGTCAGGGATCCGCGCTCAGAGGCCAAACGTTGAAATGATAGGTACGAAGACCATATGGTTAAAACGGAACGTTTTTTATTGTAGATAAAACAGTAGGCACAACGCGTTTCGGATTATAGGAATCCTTTTTCAAGTGCAAAAAATCACTGTATGATAAGATAAACAAAAACATAAAGAAACATATAAACGAGAGATCAAAACAAAAGAGTGCCCCTGGAAAAGGGGCATACTCTCACATCACGGGTCACATCAAGGGTCCGGTAACAATCGAGCAACGCAGTACAGAATCAAAATCCAAGAGAGTAGTCAAAGGGTAAGCCAGAGGTCAGAAGTCAGTAATACAATAGTAGCAGAAGAGGAGCTTAGCAGGGACAAAGTCACAATAGCCAGCACTTCTGTGAGGGCTGATCTCCACTATATAGGAAGCCCAAGACCTGTCTTAGGCTTGATTGGAAGACAGGCAGTCAATCACACAGGGGAGGCTAGAATTAACTATTGAACTGAGACCCAAACAGGCCGAGGCATTACAGCTACACTTCTCTTTCATTTAGGACTCATGCACATGGCTGTATTACATGCAGAATGGACACGGCTGTAATACAATGCCAGTAGACCTTGCTGTAACTTCCAGTATCATAAGGATGCATTTGAAGGTTTCTGCTATTTGTTTCTATATGAAGTGTTGCCTCTGGTTGGGGGGATAGTCCCCTAATATGGTGCTGCATTGGGGTATGTTAATGATGCCCTAATACAAAGTTGAATGGGAAGTCCTGTGGGAGCTTCCATAGCAGTTATGGCATACTACCAAGCTTTGCCAAAATCAGTAATACCTAACTCACACAAGAGGAAAATAGATCCTAAAAAAGTTGCAGGGATGGCATCCAAAAAATATGGCCAGGGCTATATTGTCTGAATAGGTATGTAGCAGCAAAGCTCCCCATTCATGAGTCCTAAGTGTCAAGGTATAAGGTCCCCCCGAAAACCTCTATATAATTAAGACCAGTGGCGTAACTACTACCATAGCAGCAGAGGCAGCTGCCACAGGGCCCGGGACATTAGGGGCCCAGTGACAGCCGCTACCGCTGCTATCATTATACTGAGGGGTCTTTTCGGACCCCTTCTGAAAAGACCCCAGAGTATAATAATTGTTTATGGGTGCCCACAGTGGGACATAATACTGTGTGCAGGGGCCACTATGGGACATAATACTGTGTGCAGGGGCCACTAAGGGACATAATACTGTGTGCAGAGGCCACTATGGGGCACAATACTGTGTGCAAGGGACACTAAGGGACATAATACTGTGTGCAGGGGTCACTATAGGGGATAATACTGTGTGCAGGGGCCACTATGGGGCATAATACTGTGTGCAGGGGCCACTATGGGGCATAATACTGTGTGCAGGGGCCACTAAGGGACATAATACTGTGTGCAGAGGCCACTATGGGGCACAATACTGTGTGCAAGGGACACTAAGGGACATAATACTGTGTGCAGGGGTCACTATAGGGGATAATACTGTGTGCAGGGGCCACTATGGGGCATAATACTGTGTGCAAGGGACACTAAGGGGTATAATACTGTGTGCAGGGGTCACTATGGGACATAATACTGTATGTAGGGGCCACTATGGGGTACAATACTGTGTGCAGGGGCCACTATAGGGGATAATACTGTGTGCAGGGGCCACTATGGGGCAGAATACTGTGTGCAGGGGCCACTATAGGGGATAATACTGTGTGCAGGGGCCACTAAGGGACATAATACTGTGTGCAAGGGACACTAAGGGACATAATACTGTGTGCAGGGGCCACTATGGGGTATAATACTGTGTGCAGGGGCCACTAAGGGACATAATACTGTATGTAGGGGCCACTATGGGGTACAATACTGTGTGCAGGGGCCACTATAGGGGATAATACTGTGTGCAGGGGCCACTATGGGGTATAATACTGTGTGCAGGGGCCACTATGGGGTATAATACTGTGTGCAGGGGCCACTAAGGGACATAATACTGTGTGCAGAGGCCACTATGGGGTACAATACTGTGTGCAAGGGACACTAAGGGACATAATACTGTGTGCAGGGGTCACTATAGGGGATAATACAGTGTGCAGGGGCCACTATGGGGTATAATACTGTGTGCAGGGACCACTATGGGGGATAATACTGTGTGCAGGGGCCACTATGGGACATAATACTGTGTGCAGGGGCCACTATGGGGTATAATACTGTATGCAGGGGCCACTATGGGGGATAATACTGTGTGCAGGGGCCACTAAGGGACATAATACTGTGTGCAGAGGCCACTATGGGGTACAATACTGTGTGCAAGGGACACTAAGGGACATAATACTGTGTGCAGGGGTCACTATAGGGGATAATACAGTGTGCAGGGGCCACTATGGGGCATAATACTGTGTGCAGGGGCCACTATGGGGCATAATACTGTGTTCAGGGACCACTATGGGGTATAATACTGTGTGCAGGGGCCAGTATGGGGCATAATACTGTGTTCAGGGGCCACTAAGGGACATAATACTGTATGTAGGGGCCACTATGGGGTACAATACTGTGTGCAGGGGCCACTATAGGGGATAATACTGTGTGCAGGGGCCACTATGGGGTATAATACTGTGTGCAGGGGCCACTATGGGGTATAATACTGTGTGCAGGGGCCACTAAGGGACATAATACTGTGTGCAGAGGCCACTATGGGGTACAATACTGTGTGCAAGGGACACTAAGGGACATAATACTGTGTGCAGGGGTCACTATAGGGGATAATACAGTGTGCAGGGGCCACTATGGGGTATAATACTGTGTGCAGGGACCACTATGGGGGATAATACTGTGTGCAGGGGCCACTATGGGACATAATACTGTGTGCAGGGGCCACTATGGGGTATAATACTGTATGCAGGGGCCACTATGGGGGATAATACTGTGTGCAGGGGCCACTAAGGGACATAATACTGTTTGCAGGGGCCACTATGGGGCATAATACTGTGTGCAAGGGACACTAAGGGACATAATACTGTGTGCAGGGGTCACTATAGGGGATAATACAGTGTGCAGGGGCCACTATGGGGCATAATACTGTGTGCAGGGGCCACTATGGGGCATAATACTGTGTTCAGGGACCACTATGGGGTATAATACTGTGTGCAGGGGCCAGTATGGGGCATAATACTGTGTTCAGGGGCCACTAAGGGACATAATACTGTATGTAGGGGCCACTATGGGGTACAATACTGTGTGCAGGGGCCACTATAGGGGATAATACTGTGTGCAGGGGCCACTATGGGGTATAATACTGTGTGCAGGGGCCACTATGGGGTATAATACTGTGTGCAGGGGCCACTAAGGGACATAATACTGTGTGCAGGGGTCACTATAGGGGATAATACAGTGTGCAGGGGCCACTATGGGGTATAATACTGTGTGCAGGGACCACTATGGGGGATAATACTGTGTGCAGGGGCCACTATGGGACATAATACTGTGTGCAGGGGCCACTATGGGGTATAATACTGTATGCAGGGGCCACTATGGGGGATAATACTGTGTGCAGGGGCCACTAAGGGACATAATACTGTTTGCAGGGGCCACTATGGGGCATAATACTGTGTGCAAGGGACACTAAGGGACATAATACTGTGTGCAGGGGTCACTATAGGGGATAATACAGTGTGCAGGGGCCACTATGGGGCATAATACTGTGTGCAGGGGCCACTATGGGGCATAATAGAGTGCGCAGGAATGTGTACGAGGGGGTTGGTTGAGGTCTTCGGTGTTGGAAGGGGGGAGCCCCCATGTCAAAAGTCCGCCATGGAGCCCCGCTATTCCTAGTTACGCCACTGATGAAGACAATATGATTACTTAGATACTACAGTATATATATGTGCACTCTTTCATTTCCCCTGAGTTGTGTGATTTTAGAAAAATTGTGGCTACCTTATCCCAGATCCAGTGGCCTCCTTGATTCATTTTGCCTGATATGGCAGCTGGGGCCAATTCCCATTGGACTGTTCCCCTAATAAATCAGATAAGGTTTATTTAATACCATACAAGCCCTTGAGTTCTTTTTATTTATTTTAGGGGGAAGCGCTCTTTAATCTCGGTCCAGCAGTTATCTTATGGCAGGATGACATGTGACTTGACATGACTGTGTCGGGGATCTCGTGTGAATTGTGCGGGTGGCGTGTTATCCCAGGAAGCCATAGAGAGAGTTCCCTATTCTTCCTATTGTTCAGGGCAGTGCTGTAACTTCTCGGCTAATAAGGAAGCTTGTAATGCTCTTATAGGAAGCATAGGTTTGCGGTACAATACTATACAATGTTATTCTTGGCATGAAAAGATGTTGTGAAATGGGAGTTCTTAAGGAACAGGCTGGTACATGAAGATACAGGAGGCAGGCTGGTGCATGAAAGGCTGAAAGGCCGGGATGAGCAGGACAGGTTGTGCAGGTGTTACATCTTTGTATTGGGATATCTCTTTCATGTTTGATCATTTACTTTGCAGGTCTTCTTGCTTGACTCAAGGAGAAGCATGAATATCGGGATCTTCCTAAGGCAATTTAAAAGGTAACTGTTATTTCAGAGTATGTGTACCTGATTTATTAAAGAATATGTGGCACTAAGTGTTCCAAAATAATAAGTCATACCTGACCTCTGCCAACCCTGTCGCCTCTATCGCCATGCTCCAGTCCTCTCTTGTCATGGGTATAGTCCATTATACACCAGGTTACCACAAAAGAAGTAGTAAACATCCCTATATACACGTGCATGTGAACGGCTATATACCCATAGTGCTTCACCAGGGTTCTTTGCTATGTACTGTATATTGAAACAAACCCTAATAATGTGTTGACTCTGGGGTGGGTTCCTCATATTGGGACGGATCCAGTGGAATTCATGAGTTAAATGTTTTTTGAGATTTATAAAGATGGCACAGCTATGAACTTGAGGTTAGGTATGGTTATAGTGCTATGGTCATTATTGCTGTGTATAAGGTTTTTTGATATAGATGTGACATTATTCTGTTTTGTGCATTGTGATATTGTTGGATGCATTATACTTACTAAGGTAACCCAGTGACTTAGAAGGCATTGCCTGGACATTATAGTGCAAACCCTGCCCACAGACTCCAACAGGGTTGTACAGATTTCACTGTCTAGGGTTATGGCACCCAATTGAATTCTATGGGATCTGCACTGTCCCTGAACAGAGGGTCCTTTCTATCACACGCTTGTAGATCCTAAAGATAGGCCAGCAATATTAGAACCTGGATAAATCCTTTAAAGCTAGGTTCACACAGAGGAATTTGGAGGTGGCTTTGCTCTGAAGACTGTGGCAGAAAGCCAAAGCGGAGCTTCATTTTTGCACCCTGGGTTTGCTCACTGAATGTCCTCAGAGATAATGGGACTAAGCAGCATGAACCCATCACCACGGACTCTGCAGCAAGATGGAGCAGGACACTTCTTTTTCACGATCCTGAATTCAGCGTACCGTCGGTTTTCCCGTTATGTGCCCTGGGGCAAGAGATATCGGTGCTGTTACCAATGTCTGCCCACTGTCAGAAGAGTGTTCCTGGCAGACTAGCTGGGCTGTGAAGAACGTCCCCCCTGACAGTACTCGGCCATAGCTCTGTAGGGTTAGAAGGGGGGTTCTTTACTGCCCAGGACTGATACTGAGCTGTGAGGAATGCCCCCCAGTACTAGTCTATGGATAAGTACAGTCAGAAGGGGCGCTCCTCACAGATTAGCGTCAAGGACACCCCCTCTGACAGTACAGGGCTATGTTAGAGTACAGTCGGGGGGTCCTTCCTTACAGCCCAGCTAGACTGTCAGGAACACCCTTCTGACAGTGGGCAGACATCAGTAAGGACACTGATATCTCTTGCCCTGGGGAACATAACAGGAGAGCCGATAGTGCACTAAATTCAGCACACCGTCGACTTTCTAGCGGTATATAAAACCATACGTGCAGGACATGAAATAATACATAGTTGCAAATCCTCAGCTGTGAGAGAGGAGATTAGAATGGGTTTTCTGCTTCTGGATGTAAAAATGAGTCTCCATACTGTAACATACTGACAATTACAAACATAACATGATCTATATTAGAACGTTCTATAATATCTCATAATATATAATAACCTTTATTTACCTAAAAACGGGAAAACTCCTTTAAACTTTCTGCTACCTTTGGACACCGCTCCACATCAGTGTCAGAAGGGGCAAAGAAAATGTGCGGACTCAGATGTGTCGGGCTGACCACACACCACAGTGTTCTGTATCTTGCTGACACTTTAATGCAAAATTGTTTAAAAACTTACCAGCGAGAAATCCGTGGCGCCCTGGCACCGTACGCTTAAAGATGAGCAGTAATACTGGGTCTTCTGTTTACCGCCTCATTCTGTGAGGTCATGCAGCAGCAATGTTGGCACTGTTACACTGCTTTCCCACATTGCTAGGAAAATTGTTAATAGTTATTTTAGGCAATGCAAATACTCATTATATATTTGGGACACTTGACCCGTAAATATTTTCTGTGCAGTTGAATGTAATCTTCTGTTCGCTGTGAGCATGGAGGATGGAGAGATGCGGATGAGGTTGATTGCACAAATGATCTCTATTTTATTAGAAATCTCCGGGTCCCAAACACATTTACATACTTAAAGGGATATAATGTATTCAGTGCAAAAATGAAACAAAATTACTGTATAAGAAAAAGCAGGTCAGGGCTATTAGAGGGGCAGATATTCAGGGCTATGATTGGCAACAAACGGTTCTAGGAATGCTAGTGGCCAGTAATAGCCCTGTCTAATAGAGCTGCTGACCCGCAAGCAAGCACATTTTATATGCAAGGTAGCACACTGACCCATTCTTTGCTATGCGCCCGTACACACGACTAGGGTTTTCATGGTCCCATGTGTGGGCTTATAGTCCGGTCCTATTCCTGTCCTATTTTGTGGCTGGTGCTTCTGTGGCTCCTATTCATTTAACGAAACCTTGTCCAAGTTATGTGTAAGGTGGTGCACGTGCACAGCTTGAACTTTTGGCTAGTTGCAGGCAAAGACTTGACACCCTGTCCGTGTAATGATAGTGAGACATAGAGCAAGCAGGTTGCCACAGGGTGGCTCATTGTTATATTACTTATTGTGAAATGTTGGTATTGCATCATATATTTTGTTATAGGTGTATGTCACTTTAAATGGTGCAGGTCTTCGCACAGCCTCCGCCTCAGGTTCCGGACCAAAAACCCCATGCGAACTTACCCTTATGAGCAGGACAAAGTTGCACTTGTGGGCTGTATGGAAGGAGAAGTTGTTTGTTGCTCCTCAGTGGTGAGACCTATTGACATGGAGCAGGTTATGGGACACATGCTTTTGGTGAGGTTCAGCTTGAGAATGACACTTGTAGACAAGAAGGACAGCTTAAATTTACAAGTTTGAGAAGTAGAGCTACATCACAGATGGAAGTTAGAAGCATTCATGGGTAGGAAAGCAAATTAATGATGACGGTCTCCGCATCCCCTCTGACATTAGAAGCATACTGGTCACCATTGCGTCCTGTAATTTTGCAAACTAGTCATTTCAGTTTACCATTGACTTTCATCTGTATTCCATCTGTTGTGTTTGTGTGATATAAAGAGCAGTAAAGAGGTGTTTATTGAGGAGCAGAGTGTTCATGTGTCTGTCATCACCAATGAACAGATTTGGGTGACTCGGAGGGTTAGTGTTTAGGGAGGACAGGCCAGAAAAGTGGCATGTTGGCTATGGAGACTTGCCACCTTTTTCTTGGCGAGTTGAGCAAGTGGTATGCTGATTCATAGACCTTCTGTGAGTCCATACATCTCTCTCTAGGTTCTCCAAGGAGTAAAGCCGAACAGTCGTGACCCAGTGACCAGTGGACCAATTCTACCACTACATATTAGTGGTGATCTCAGCAACGTGGTCTCCACCAGTCCAAACGTAGTGACATGTCAGATGGTGGGTACGCGTAGTACACGTTATAGGGGTTATGTCAGAAACACTGCCTAGTTTAGGAGAGATCCCTATTGCCATCTCCTTTGTGAGATAAAAGTGATGAGGCCACCCTTCTAGGTTCCATACCGTTTCAATCTCCAATATGGGAGCTGCCGTTAGTAAAGTAGACTAAAGCAATGTATGAATGACTAAATATACTTTACCTTTAGATCAGCCGCAGAGATAGTTGAAGATATAAAGCTGGGGAGAGGAGATATATACAGCTCCGAAAGATTGAATGAGCTTCTGAAGCACCTTCCAGACAGAGAAGAGGTAAGGAATAGAGATGAGCGAACACTAAAATGTTCGAGGTTCGAAATTCGATTCGAACAGCCGCTCACTGTTCGAGTGTTCGAATGGGTTTCGAACCCCATTATAGTCTATGGGGAACATAAACTCGTTAAGGGGGAAACCCAAATTCGTGTCTGGAGGGTCACCAAGTCCACTATGACACCCCAGGAAATGATACCAACACCCTGGAATGACACTGGGACAGCAGGGGAAGCATGTCTGGGGGCATAAAAGTCACTTTATTTCATGGAAATCCCTGTCAGTTTGCGATTTTCGCAAGCTAACTTTTCCCCATAGAAATGCATTGGCCAGTGCTGATTGGCCAGAGTACGGAACTCGACCAATCAGCGCTGGCTCTGCTGGAGGAGGCGGAGTCTAAGATCGCTCCACACCAGTCTCCATTCAGGTCCGACCTTAGACTCCGCCTCCTCCGGCAGAGCCAGCGCTGATTGGCCGAAGGCTGGCCAATGCATTCCTATGCGAATGCAGACTTAGCAGTGCTGAGTCAGTTTTGCTCAACTACACATCTGATGCACACTCGGCACTGCTACATCAGATGTAGCAATCTGATGTAGCAGAGCCGAGGGTGCACTAGAACCCCTGTGCAAACTCAGTTCATGCTAATAGAATGCATTGGCCAGCGCTGATTGGCCAATGCATTCTATTAGCCCGATGAAGTAGAGCTGAATGTGTGTGCTAAGCACACTCATTCAGCACTGCTTCATCACGCCAATACAATGCATTAGCCAGTGCTGATTGGCCAGAGTACGGAATTCGGCCAATCAGCGCTGGCCAATGCATTCTATTAGCCCGATGAAGTAGAGCTGAATGTGTGTGCTAAGCACACACATTCAGCACTGCTTCATCACGCCAATACAATGCATTAGCCAGTGCTGATTGGCCAGAGTACGGAATTCGGCCAATCAGCGCTGGCTCTGCTGGAGGAGGCGGAGTCTAAGGTCGGACCTGAATGGAGACTGGTGTGGAGCGATCTTAGACTCCGCCTCCTCCAGCAGAGCCAGCGCTGATTGGCCGAATTCCGTACTCTGGCCAATCAGCACTGGCTAATGCATTGTATTGGCGTGATGAAGCAGTGCTGAATGTGTGTGCTTAGCACGCACATTCAGCTCTACTTCATCGGGCTAATAGAATGCATTGGCCAGCGCTGATTGGCCGAATTCCGTACTCTGGCCAATCAGTGCTGGCCAATGCATTCTATTAGCTTGATGAAGCAGAGTGTGCACAAGGGTTCAAGCGCACCCTCGGCTCTGATGTAGCAGAGCCGAGGCTGCACAAGGGTTCAAGCGCACCCTCGGCTCTGATGTAGGAGAGCCGAGGGTGCACTTGAACCCTTGTGCACCCTCAGCTCTGCTACATCAGAGCCGAGGGTGCGCTTGAACCCTTGTGCACACTCTGCTTCATCAAGCTAATAGAATGCATTGGCCAGCGCTGATTGGCCAATGTATTCTATTAGCCTGATGAAGTAGAGCTGAATGTGTGTGCTAAGCACACACATTCAGCTCTACTTCATCGGGCTAATAGAATGCATTGGCCAGCGCTGATTGGCCAGAGTACGGAACTCGACCAATCAGCGCTGGCTCTGCTGGAGGAGGCGGAGTCTAAGATCGCTCCACACCAGTCTCCATTCAGGTCCGACCTTAGACTCCGCCTCCTCCAGCAGAGCCAGCGCTGATTGGCCGAATTCCGTACTCTGGCCAATCAGCACTGGCTAATGCATTGTATTGGCGTGATGAAGCAGTGCTGAATGTGTGTGCTTAGCACACACATTCAGCTCTACTTCATCGGGCTAATAGAATGCATTGGCCAATCAGCGCTGGCCAATGCATTCTATTAGCGTGAACTGAGTTTGCACAGGGGTTCTAGTGCACCCTCGGCTCTGCTACATCAGATTGCTACATCTGATGTAGCAGTGCCGAGTGTGCATCAGATGTGTAGTTGAGCAAAACTGACTCAGCACTGCTAAGTCTCTGCATTCGCATAGGAATGCATTGGCCAGCCTTCGGCCAATCAGCGCTGGCTCTGCCGGAGGAGGCGGAGTCTAAGGTCGGACCTGAATGGAGACTGGTGTGGAGCGATCTTAGACTCCGCCTCCTCCAGCAGAGCCAGCGCTGATTGGTCGAGTTCCGTACTCTGGCCAATCAGCGCTGGCCAATGCATTCTATTAGCCCGATGAAGTAGAGCTGAATGTGTGTGCTTAGCACACACATTCAGCTCTACTTCATCAGGCTAATAGAATACATTGGCCAATCAGCGCTGGCCAATGCATTCTATTAGCTTGATGAAGCAGAGTGTGCACAAGGGTTCAAGCGCACCCTCGGCTCTGATGTAGCAGAGCTGAGGGTGCACAAGGGTTCAAGTGCACCCTCGGCTCTCCTACATCAGAGCCGAGGGTGCGCTTGAACCCTTGTGCAGCCTCGGCTCTGCTACATCAGAGCCGAGGGTGCGCTTGAACCCTTGTGCACACTCTGCTTCATCAAGCTAATAGAATGCATTGGCCAGCACTGATTGGCCAGAGTACGGAATTCGGCCAATCAGCGCTGGCCAATGCATCCCTATGGGAAAAAGTTTATCTCACAAAAATCACAATTACACACCCAATAGAGCCCCAAAAAGTTATTTTTAATAACATTCCCCCCTAAATAAAGGTTATCCCTAGCTATCCCTGCCTGTACAGCTATCCCTGTCTCATAGTCACAAAGTTCACATTCTCATATGACCCGGATTTGAAATCCACTATTCGTCTAAAATGGAGGTCACCTGTTTTCGGCAGCCAATGACTTTTTCCAATTTTTTTCAATGCCCCCGGTGTCGTAGTTCCTGTCCCACCTCCCCTGCGCTGTTATTGGTGCAAAAAAGGCGCCAGGGAAGGTGGGAGGGGAATCGAATTTTGGCGCACTTTACCACGTGGTGTTCGATTCGATTCGAACATGGCGAACACCGTGATATCCGATCGAACATGTGTTCGATAGAACACTGTTCGCTCATCTCTAGTAAGGAAACCTTCTGCATGGACTATAGTCTGAGTCTATTGAAGGAATCTGCTTTCATGGTTTTATTCAACTTATGTCTCCCTACAAGGTCCAACGTCTGAAGGCTTTTCAGGGGGACAGAGAACGTCTGAGTGAAGCCGATCTGTTCATGTTACTACTCTTGGAACTTCCATGGTAGGTCGTGTCATCCTTATACCATTGACTACAATGGGTCTGTTGGGTGTCCGTGGTTCTTAAATACAATGGTGTTCCATTCACAAGGAGGCTTTAAGGAGATGTTCCCCTATGGATACGGGATGTGTCCTTAATGGCCTATCACCTTGAAATCTTCATGCTTATGAAACGATAATAAAACTTAGGCTTCTATTTTTACCTTAAGTCAATTTGATCTCTATTTTATTTCAACTCAACCTTATGAAAATAAGAAAACACAGTGTCAGGATGTGTCAGGACCGGGGTAACTTGGGAATGTAAATATGTCTTTCACATCCATTGTTTTATAAGGTAACGCGGAGAAAGAGTTGAGGAGTCTAGTTATGATCCACCAACTAAACACAGGAAAAGAGCAGAAACGGGAAATTAAGGTTGATCTGTAGGGAGGAGGAGGCGTCATGTCAGACAATGAGCTGGTGATCTACAGAATGATGGACAGCAGCGACCCAACCTTGGCACTGAGTCTTGAGAACATTGGGCGGTTCAGGCTAAAAGTGAGGACAAGTCTTAGATGACTAAAGACGAGCAGGAAAGCAATGGCTACAATGTAGATGAATCCTGGAGCCTCCGCCTGGTCTCTCAATACCTCTATGGCATCTATAGAGCATGGACATGTTGTATCTCCCATAGATATCTATGACTGTAGTAGAATCCTACACCCATATACGATACTATATGAATGGCCAGCTTTCTTCTCTGCTTATTATACAGTCTTACGTAGCCATAGGCAGATATTTTGTCTGAATTGGTTTCTCTACGTAATATATTAATACGACTAGAGGACGACCTGTCAATCAAAACCCACTCTCCCTTTTACTTGCTGAGAAATCCCTTGAGAATAATTGTAGGAAGGAAAGGGAACAGGAGGGGAAGGTCGCGGGAGG
The DNA here is from genome assembly GCF_031893055.1 of Leptodactylus fuscus. NCBI lineage: Eukaryota > Metazoa > Chordata > Amphibia > Anura > Leptodactylidae > Leptodactylus > Leptodactylus fuscus. Next base: position 13,509,531 of record NC_134275.1, on the reverse strand, counting down.
TCGTGAGCCGGGCTGTAATATGGCAGCTGTTGAGAGCAATAGACGACTGTTGTAGCAGAACTTTCCTTGCTGCAGAGATTATTTCTAGCGGATACTTGCCTCTGCCCGGTTAGGAAGACCTCTCCTTCCAATTTTGGCAAATCTACATAGAAATGCATCACTCTCCCTTCCTGTTCAGATTGGAAGGTGAAAAGCAGAGACATAGGAAAACTTTTTATAAGAAAAGAGCAGCCCCTCTTTTATATGAATGGCTTATGTTTTAATTCACTATGCTGCTATATCTATCTTTATGATCAATATTCCAGGACTTTGGACTCGGGTCCAATTTTGGGTAGATTCTTTCAATATTTCAGTGCAAACACTGTATAGGTTATTTCATTCTATGGAATTCTGTCCCATGTTACCATATGACAAGGGGTCTTATTATGTAAATGGTGACATGAATGAATATTGTACATGATAGACAATCTGTTATCAATAATAATAATTGTCATACTGTTAATACAATCCCCGTGTAGCTACTGCTTGCGGCTGGAAGCTCTTATTCTCAAGAAGGATTTCTACCCTGCCGTCCTGTCCCAGTTGAGCGCGGCCAGAGACCTGACGTCAGCTGCAGAAGGTGAGACTTGTCATAAAGCTTATCAAAAATAGATATTTCTTGAGTTACCTTTTGCTCAGCTTGCATGATCTCTTTAGTTATTGTTCATGTGATAGCCGTTGGCTACTACGTACTTCCAACCATAATGGGTTCGAGGTTGCTGTCACACAGTCCTGGTTGGCGGGAGGTATCTGATGACTTCAACCATGTAGATGAATTGAATACAATGGTGGAGCAGGGAGCCTTCCACTCCAGGTGTCACCATTGGCCCCGGTGTGGTTTTGGGAGCAGTAGATGTGATGTCAAGAATCAAGACAGAAGAGAACAGGGCGAGGTGAGTATTAGTTTTTAATATTTGTTTGATCCATTATACTGTTGCCACCAGGAGGGGACAATACATATAATGTGGGGATGCCAGGAGAGGGGATGTATACTGTGTGGGCAAATGGAGGGGGACTGTATATGGTGTGGGCAACTGATGGAAACAGGAGCACCAGGAGAGGGACCTTATACTGTGGGGTCACCTGGAGGGGGGCATTAAGATGCTCCTATAGGAGCATTACACTGTTGGGCCAAAAAGTCTCACAAACAGAAATGGGTGGGGCCAAAGTGGAAGTGGGCGGGGCTGGAGATCGGTCTTACTATAGGCAATTTTACTGGCGATGCATATAGCGGGCTACACACGTTGTCCCTCTTCCATTCCTTTGAAAATTTGTAGGTATACTATTATAGCAGTTGCCCTGAATGGCCAGTCCGTTCAGCATAACTGAGTAGATTTGCCATTCCCTATTCCTGGAAATCCATAAATCTCAGCATTTAATTGCAATATTGAAGTTCCCCTAATAAGTTGTGGGATATCCTAGCTTTAAGGGTATGTTCATGCATGGTGACCGTATAGCATGTTTTTATGCAGTTTCTTAATCAAAATGATTGGAAAATTATTTCTTTTTCATGCCATTTTTACTTCTTATTGGAGTGATACTTGTCCATACTCCATACACAAGCAGTGTCTGTTTACAATGACGTCTATAGAGGGGAGGGGGCTGGATATTAATTCCTGATAACCCAGCTGTGCCGTGAAAGAAAACTGCCTCCCTATAGTGCAGGTGTTTCTGTGTTTTGAGGATCTCCCCTTATTTATCCCTCTTGCCCTCTCCATAGACGTCTATTGTACAGATTTGATCAGTGGAAGGAGGTAAATAAAGTGGCACTTTTCTTTAATAATCCGTCCATATTTTTTGGGCTGTAGAACCATCTTTAGGAATAAAATAATTTTAAAAAAAATACACTCCTGATAAATCACTTGCAGCATGGACACTGATGCTCTGATGCTTGGTTCATTTTCTTGCGGCAGTGACATCTTATATACGCACAACTTCTGCAGTGGTTATGTGGATTAGCAAAAACATCCGTTTCGTGCTAAGCTAAGGTCACACTTAAGAAAATCTAAAAAATGCTGCGGAAAAAAAACGCGGTGAAATCAAGCCGAGCCTTTACTTAATGTTATGCGTCCCCTGAAAATACATGTTATGGGGTTTTTGAGCCAAATCCTCTCTTGCAAAATAATCCACATTCATGTGCTATAGCAGAAGCCTACTGTCACGTTTCTCTTGTTCACGTCTCTCACATGGAGCCCTGTGAAGTATTCGCTGTTGACAAGGCAAACAATACCAAGTAAAGTAAGCAGAGTAGAAGAGCTTGGCCATTGATCAGTAGACATATATGGAATACACGGCTGCATGACTGACTTGTACTCAGTTCTTAGATACATACGAACGAGAACGTTTTTAGAGAACATATTGACCCAGAGTAGCTCTTTCATACACATTAGTGCAGTGGTATTAGATGTAGTGATCCTCATCTCATTGCACTATTTAGGCTGCTATCCTACTAATCCTACTAATATCCTTCCTACTAATATTAGAAATGGGAAAGTTCGTGTGTTTGGATGTTTGTATGTTTGTTCCTCAATCACGCAAATACAGGTGAATAGATTTGGATGACATTCGGCACATAGATAGATTGTAACCTCGATTAAAATATAGGCTACTTTTTTATCCCGGTAAATGACATGGCTTCACAACTGTTATGAATTTATGGTCACATACTATATTACACTGCTCTTATCTCTACTTCTGAGAAAGCCAGGGCTGTTATCTCTCTCTGTAAACACACACTAACCCTCAATGTGTATACACATTAGCATATTATCTGATCTGCTCCAGGCACTGCTGACAAACTGACATGGACAAACATCTTTAATCCGAGTTGTCAGTTTGCCAATTTTCAACATGCCTGGAAAAAGAAAATCCAATTTGTTGCAAACAACGAGAGCTATGAAGGAGCCAGAAGTCACAGAGTTCTCCTCAATCGGAGCTGAAAGGGTACCATCGGCTCCAACAACACACTTATTATATGGTGTCCCAGCGAACTGCTGAGATACCGGAACAATCACAGGCACAGCTCGAGGAATGAGTTCAGCGGCAGGCCAGCTTGACAGCTGCCGGAACAAGCGGATCATCAACGCCAACAACACACTCATTACATGACGTCCCAGCGAGATGCTGAGATGCTGGAACAATCACGAGCACAGTGCAAGAAACAAGTTCAGCGGCAGGCCAGCTTGAGAGCTGTCGAAATGCCGGAGCAGGCAGACCATCGATCATCGATAGCAGCAATTTGCTGAACATAGGCGGATCATCGACGCCAACAACATGCAGACGAAGTCGAAGGCAGAGGCTAGTGTTATATAAAAGTAAAATGCAGTTACAAGTCCCACAACTATATGGCCATATAAGATCCTAATTCTATGAAAGTTTAAGAAGTTTGTTTAAGTTTAAGAAGTCGTTAAGGCTCATCAGGACGTCTCTAAAGAGTTTGGGCTTCTCCAATCCACCGTCAGATAGGTTGTGTACAAATGGAGGAAATTCAAGACCATTACTAGCCTTTTAGGAGTGGTCAACCAACAAGAATCGAGAGCAAGAGACGCAAGTCTAGGCATATTCGTCTGTAAGATAACCTTTAAGGCAAGGTAACCTCTAAGCAACTACATACACTAATGGTAATGAGTCCACCGTCAGGAAGAGCGACGTTGTGCACCCCAGGATTGCAAGTAGAAAGACCCTGCTCACCAAAATGACCATTGCTGACCATCTGCACTTAGCTAAAGATCACCTGGATACGCCTGAAGACTATTGGAGAGATGATTTCTGGATGAGAATAGCTTTTTGGTTTAAGTGAGGGGCGTTATGTTTGGAGTAAGGAAAACACTGTATCACAGCACAAAAACCTCATACCATATGTGAGACTCCGCGGTGGTTGTCTCATGGTTTGGGCTTGTTTTGCTACATCTGTGCCAGGACGTTTTTCCATGGTTGATGGAACAGTTCATTCTGAATTATAGCGTTGAAGCTGTTGTGTATAGAGGAATGGGCTAACATATCTTCAAGCCGACGTGCAGGACTAACCAACAGATCCCAGAAACGTTTAGGTGCAGTCATCGCAGGTGAAGGGGAAGTCACGCCACATACTGAACGCAAAGGTTTGCAACCTCTGCCTCTTATAGATTTGTGATATTGCTTCATTTTATTTGATAAGTAAGTGGCCAAGTCTCTATTTTTACAATAAATTCTGGAGGGTTCACAAACTTTTGAGCACCCCTGTAATCCAGGATTTTCAGGTCTGGCTTCCTGAGATGTCAGAGGTTGCCCATCCCTGGTACATATGGCTATGCCAGCAGTGGTTATACTGTGAATTGTCTGGCAGTGGTCTATAGCCATTGTGTGCTGAACAGTGGAAGTCTTTGTTCGTTCCAGAGTCAGAACATAAAATACCTTGTTGATAAATAAACCGCCGTGAATCACATTTTTGGATAACGTTTTTGACTTAGTTCAGAACATATTTCATGACCATTGAATTCCTTAGGACTTAGTTGCTTCTTTTTATTTTGCCTTGATTATTTAATATTATTATGAATTGGCTACAAAGAGTCTTTCTTCTCCTAGTCTGCACAGTCACCAACATCAAAGCCGTAGGTATCTCGTACCACATGCCCTTAGGTATCCTCCTTTGTTGTATTTGCCTGTGCTCTCCTGTACCATTGGCAGTGGATGCTGTATGATATCTGATCCTTATTTGTTACGTGTTTTCCTGCATTACTGGGAGGATTTGGATTTCCAGCTATATTATACATGTAGCCTATATAAGTTGATAACTTTCATCTTCTTCTGTGTACAATGCACAGTATGTTAGTACGTCCTGAATTATATATAGCTATCTATTGTTGTATGTTAAATTATATGTGGCCTTAGCCTATGGCAGTGACAGCGAACCTATGGCACCCAGAGCCCTCTATGCTGGCATGCGTGCGGTCGCCCGGATCGCTCAGTAGCGGGGAATCTGGTACTGCAGGGCAGATTGTACTGTCTGTGGGGGCCACTGCGGGGTAGATTGTAGTGTGTGGGGGGGCCACTGCGGGGTAGATTGTAGTGTGTGTGGGGGGCACTGTGGGGCAGATTGTACTGTGTGTGGAGGCCACTGCGGGGTAGATTGTAGTGTGTGTGGGGGCCACTGCAAGGCAGATTGTACTGTGTGTGGGGACCACTGCAGGGCAGATTGTACTGTGTGTGGGGGCCACTTCAGGGCAGATTGTACTGTGCGTGGGGGCCACTGCAGGGCAGATTGTACTGTGTGTGGGGGCCACTGCAGGGCAGATTGTACTGTGTGTGGGGGCCACTGCGGGGAAGATTGTACTGTGTGTGGAGCCACTGCAGGGCAGATTGTACTGTGCGTGGGGGCCACTGCAGGGCAGATTGTACTGTGTGTGGGGGCCACTTCAGGGCAGATTGTTCTGTCTGTGGGGGCCACTGCGGGGAAGATTGTACTGTGTGTGGAGCCACTGCAGGGCAGATTGTACTGTGTGTGGGGGCCACTGCGGGGAAGATTGTACTGTGTGTGGGGGCCACTGCAGGGCAGATTGTACTGTGTGTGGGGGCCACTTCAGGGCAGATTGTTCTGTCTGTGGGGGCCACTGCGGGGAAGATTGTACTGTGTGTGGAGCCACTGCAGGGCAGATTGTACTGTGTGTGGGGGCCACTGCAGGGCAGATTGTACTGTGTGTGGGGGCCACTGCAGGGCAGATTGTACTGTGTGTGGAGGCCACTGCGGAGTAGATTGTACTGTGTGTGGGGGCCACTTCAGGGCAGATTGTACTGTGTGTGGAGCCACTGCAGGGCAGATTGTACTGTGTGTGGGGGCCACTGCAGGGCAGATTGTACTGTGTGTGGGGGCCACTGCAGGGCAGATTGTACTGTGTGGGGGCCACTACGGGGCAGATTGTTCTGTCTGTGGGGGCCACTGTGGGGTAGATTGAAGTGTGTGTGGGGGCCACTGTGGGGAAGATTGTACTGTGTGGGGGGGGCCACTGCAGGGCAGATTGTACTGTGTGTGGGGGCCACTTCAGGGCAGATTGTTCTGTCTGTGGGGGCCACTGCGGGGAAGATTGTACTGTGTGTGGAGCCACTGCAGGGCAGATTGTACTGTGCGTGGGGGCCACTGCAGGGCAGATTGTACTGTGTGTGGGGGCCACTTCAGGGCAGATTGTTCTGTCTGTGGGGGCCACTGCGGGGAAGATTGTACTGTGTGTGGAGCCACTGCAGGGCACATTGTACTGTGTGTGGGGGCCACTGCGGGGAAGATTGTACTGTGTGTGGGGGCCACTGCAGGGCAGATTGTACTGTGTGTGGGGGCCACTTCAGGGCAGATTGTTCTGTCTGTGGGGGCCACTGCGGGGAAGATTGTACTGTGTGTGGAGCCACTGCAGGGCAGATTGTACTGTGTGTGGGGGCCACTGCAGGGCAGATTGTACTGTGTGTGGGGGCCACTGCAGGGCAGATTGTACTGTGTGTGGAGGCCACTGCGGAGTAGATTGTACTGTGTGTGGGGGCCACTTCAGGGCAGATTGTACTGTGTGTGGAGCCACTGCAGGGCAGATTGTACTGTGTGTGGGGGCCACTGCAGGGCAGATTGTACTGTGTGTGGGGGCCACTGCAGGGCAGATTGTACTGTGTGGGGGCCACTACGGGGCAGATTGTTCTGTCTGTGGGGGCCACTGTGGGGTAGATTGAAGTGTGTGTGGGGGCCACTGTGGGGAAGATTGTACTGTGTGGGGGGGGCCACTGCAGGGCAGATTGTACTGTGTGTGGGGGCCACTTCAGGGCAGATTGTTCTGTCTGTGGGGGCCACTGTGGGGTAGATTGTAGTGTGTGTGGGGGCCACTGAGGGGAGGATTGTACTGTGTGTGGAGGCCACTGCGGGACAGATTGTACTGTGTGTGGGGGCCACTGTGGGGCAGATTGTACTGTGTTTGGAGGCCAGTGCGGGGCAGATTGTACTGTGTTTGGAGGCCAGTGCGGGGCAGATTGTACTGTGTGTGGGGGCCACTGTGGGGCAGATTGTACTGTGTTTGGAGGCCAGTGCGGGGCAGATTGTACTGTGTGTGGGGGCCACTGTGGGGCAGATTGTACTGTGTTTGGAGGCCAGTGCGGGGTAGATTGTATTGTGTACAGACCTTTCAGTACAAGCTCTGTAAAGCCCCATTCACATGACTGTAATTTGTGGGTCCGCAATTGTGGATCTAAAGAGTTTTAAGGTTAAATTGGCGTGCTGGCACTCCAAAAAACCCACACTAAAAACCCAACTAAAGCTGTACATGAAAAATAGCCTTAGGGGGAATATTATAACATAACATTTAATGAATATTTTATAAAGTAGGCGACACAACAACATATTGCAGGACCCTGTCTGTACTAACATCTCATCCATCCCTATTAGCAGGGTCTTACAGTCCTATGAAAAAGTTTGGGCACCCCTATTAATCTTAATCATTTTTAGTTCTAAATATTTTGGTGTTTATAACAGCCATTTCAGTTTGATATATCTAATAACTGATGGACACAGTAATATTTCAGGATTGAAATGAGGTTTATTGTACTAACAGAAAATGCGCAATATGCATTAAACCAAAATTTGACCGGTGCAAAAATATGGGCACCTCAACAGAAAAGTGACATTAATATTTAGTACATCCTCCTTTTGCAAAGATAACAGCCTCTAGTCGCTTCCTGTAGCTTTTAATCAGTTCCTGGATCCTGGATGAAGGTATTTTGGACCATTTCTTTCTACAAAACAATTCAAGTTCAGTTAAGTTTGATGGTCGCCGAACATGGACAGCCCGCTCTCAAATGATCTGAAAACAAAGATTGTTCAACATAGTTGTTCAGGGGAAGGATACAAATAGTTGTCTCAGAGATTTAACCTGTCAGTTTCCACTGTGAGGAACATAGTAAGGAAATGGAAGACCACAGGGACAGTTCTTGTTAAGCCCAGAAGTGGCAGGCCAAGAAAAATATCAGAAAGGCAGAGAAGAAGAATGGTGAGAACAGTCAAGGACAATCCACAGACCACCTCCAAAGAGCTGCAGCATCATCTTGCTGCAGATGGTGTCATTGTGCATCGGTCAACAATACAGCGCACTTTGCACAAATAGAAGCTGTATGGGAGAGTGATGAGAAAGAAGCCGTTTCTGCACGTACGCCACAAATAGAGTTGCCTGAGGTATGAAAAAGCACATTTGGACAAGGCAGCTTCATTTTGGAAACAAAAATTGAGTTGTTTGGTTATAAAAAAAGGCGTTATGCATGGCGTCCAAAAAGAAACAGCATTCCAAGAAAAACACTTGCTACCCACTGTAAAATTTGGTGGAGGTTCCATCATGCTTTGGGGCTGTGTGGCCAATGCCGGCATCGGGAATCTTGTTAAAGTTGAGAGTCGCATGGATTCCACTCAGTATCAGCAGATTCTTGAGAATAATGTTCAAGAATCAGTGACGAAGTTGAAGTTACGCCGGGGATGGATATTTCAGCAAGACAATGATCCAAAACACCGCTCCAAATCCTCAGGCATTCATGCAGAGGAACAATTACAATGTTCTGGAATGGCCATCCCAGTCCCCAGACCTGAATATCATTGAACATCTGTGGGATGATTTGAAGCGGGCTGTCCATGCTCGGCGACCATCTAACTTAACTGAACTTGAATTGTTTGTCCAAAATACCTTCATCCAGGATCCAGGAACTGATTAAAAGCTACAGGAAGCAACTAGAGGCTGTTATCTTTGCAAAAGGAGGATCTACTAAATATTAATGTCACTTTTCTGTTGAGGTGCCCATACTTTTGCACCGGTCAAATTTTGGTTTAATGCATATTGCGCATTTTCTGTTAGTACAATAAACCTCATTTCAATCCTGAAATATTACTGTGTCCATCAGTTATTAGATATATCAAACTGAAATGGCTGTTGCAAATACCAAAATATTTAGAACTAAAAATGATTAAGATTAATAGGGGTGCCAAACTTTTTCATAGGACTGTATATGTTATGGCACCCAAAGGGTTATTACATATAATATACAGACTACAGCTGCTCACCTTCTATAGAAAGCCGCTACCTAATGACCTGTTCAATCATGTTTGCTTTTCTTCTAGAGTTGCTGCAATGCACAGAACTTCATTTTATCCTCAAGCTGGTACTGAAGGCTGGAAACTTTATGAATGCTGTAAGTTACACACTCCATATGTAGACTAAAGTCCCAAAAACTAAGTACACCCCGTGAATCAGTAACTTAGCAATTGTACATTGTAACTTGTAAAACCACCTTTAGCAGCAGTCAGCTTCTTAGCAGATGATGGGCAGCAACAACGGCTTCTCTAAGATCATTGCTGATGTCTTTCTTGCTTGGCATTGTGTTAACACATGCGTGAACGCTTCAGACCAGCAAACTGCCAAAACGTCTGTTTTTTTACTGATACAGTGCCTTTGTGTCCTTATGTGTGTGTGGAATTGCAGTTTAGCAAAATGTCATTTACTAGTTTTATAGCTATAGTGGGACAATAAGATACTAAGTAAGGGGTCGGGGTGACTTTGAGAAGTCTGTGCTGTATAGTGGAGATAACTGAGTCTCTTCTTATTTACACATGGGCTTTCTCACAGTCCATTGCATCTTGTATTCCTTGTCTTTATTGCGGCACATTGTGTTTTTGCAGGGTGGCTATGCTGGGAATGCAGCCGGTTTTCGTGTGTCTTCTCTGCTGAAACTTGCTGACACAAAAGCCAACAAACCCGGGATGAATCTCTTGCATTTTGTAGTGATGGTATGTGGATGAATTCGTAGAAGATATAGGTTGCGTTTGTCTTCTCTACAGCCTTGAAGGAGTCAGATCATTTATCTAATGCAATCCTATGTGAGCGACAATCACATGATACTAGTTGTTAAGTGGTTAGTGCAGAAATTAGAGATATTTTTGTATCTGTATAGAAGACCAAAGGGAACGGATTTGTACGTTTATTTTTATATTAGCCTAGATTCCATCATGGCAGCAGTAGGGTAAAGTGAGTCACAAAAACCACAATATTATAGGAGCTATAATAATGTCCATTGAATAATGCTGGAAACACATTGCATAACTATTAAGAAGAACCACCCTATGAATCATGAATTAGATTAAGATCAGCCTTCAGTGACATACCATATTGATTAAGTTATCGTATGTGCTGTACTAATATATGTATACATCATCTGAGAATGCTGTTTCAGGGGCCCGTGAAAGGTACTATCAGAATTGTGTAACGTGATGACCAAATCTTAATAGTGGTTAATATAAATTTTCATCTATGGAAACATAGTAGCAAACAGTAGGTACGCCAAAGCTTACAGAAGATAAAACAGTCTCTAAAGAATGAGAATATGATAAAACGTACTCGGGCTTTGTAGTAAGCTAAATAAGCAAATCATTGGAACATAACATTGCCAAGAACGGCTGGTATGTAACCTAAGATGTCATTGTATGTAGAAGCCTGTACTATAATATAACTGCAGCAGCCAACGCAAGAACAGACCTTGGTCTTTAGAACTAGATCGATTTTCACAACATGTTCACTTGGCATCGTCCAAACCCATGTTGCCAGATGACGTGTCTTGGGGGAGTCTGGTGGTGTAGTTAGGCAATGCACATGGAAAGCTCCGACTTGTCTATCATGGAAACCCATTTCAGGATAATCACAATGAACAGTCATTGCATTGACCTTAAGTACCAAAAGGGTTCGGAACGGAGTCGGTATATCAGCACTAGCTGTCCTCTTCTATGAACTTGTGTGGTCTGCTGCCTTATGGCTCGGCTGTCACATCCCATGCAGCTATAGGTTGGCACACGGAGACATGTACAGCTCCATAAACATGTCACAAGAACCAATAAATCCTCTTTGATACCATCTAAAGAATGAAACCCAAGCTAGAAATATACAGTAGTCCATGTGTATATTATAAACCGATGAGATGATATTACAGGCCTCGAGCATTGTTTGCGTTGCGGTTTTGATTCCATTTATGTTTTCTTTTTAATTTTCTATGTTTTTATAGGAAGTCCAAAAAAAGGATCCAAGATTTCTTTCATTTGCAGACAAACTACAGCATGTTCATAGTGCCAGCAAGTAAGTCAAAAGCCATGCCTTCCCAAGACTGTGATGTATCATGGTTATTGTTGGATATACTATCTAAGGTCGTGTATATTATAACGCAGTGTTTTTTCTATTTTACATAAATTATTTAATATCTATCACCCAGTCTCACCCAGAAGAGCACGAGGACCTGTTCCATTTTTTTTAGATTGTTTGGGCATAATTATATTATATTTCCAATATATATTATACTAGCATCTGCCTGCGACTTCATCTGAGGGTTGGTGTTGGCGCTGAGCCGCTTATATTTAGCCAATTGCTGTTGTGGATGATCTGCCTGCTCCCGCGTCTCGGCTCTCCTACATCGCTGCATATGCGCAGCATACTCAGTTGTATGTACATCTCTGCATATGGAGAGCATACTGAGCTGTGCTACAGCGCGGCATAAGCTCTGCTACATCTGCCCATTTGGATTAGAGGGGTGTTCTTATGTCAGTGTGTGAGCGGCTTCTGTGTTACAAAGGGCTGAATGGATGTTGCTGAAATGTGCCAAAGTTCAATCAGCTTGCTCCTGCATCTCGGCTCTGCTACATCACTGCATATGCGTAGGATACCCAGCTGTATGTATATGTTTGCATATGGAGAGCCTACAGAGGTGTGCTACAGTGCTGCGTAAGCTCTGCTACATCGGGCAATTGTGATTACAGGGGTTTTGTTATGTGACTGCCTGAGCAGCTTCTGTGTTACAAAGGGCTGAACAGATGTTGCTAAAATGTGCCAAAGTTGTCCCCCCTCCCCCATCAGAGACAGAACAACACATTCCCTGTCATACTCACTGAAACTCTGCACCTGATATACTCCTCTTGCCCACACATATCCTGCATGTTCTGTAATCTCCTGATCTTCCATTAGACTCCATTTTCATCAGCTTTCACACTGTCCAGCTTCATCCTATATAGCTCCGCCCACAAAATAGTGTGTAGCTCCGCCCACTGCCTAACATGATTCTATCCTAGAATGGCTCAAGGACCTGTGATGACGTCATCACAGGTCCTTTAGTGTTTTGTGAACCTACATTCCTTCACTGCGGTCGTGTAGTGATGTCATTTGCCGGGATAAAACGTAGCCTGTGTTTGTATGTGGCAAATTTCATGCAAATCCGTTCAGCCGTTTTTGCATGACCGAGGAACAAACATCCAAACCCACAAACTTTTATATACATTTATAATATTAGTAGGATAGGAAGTAGGATTTATATAAATATATACATTTGCAAAAATCTTCTACCTGATGAATTTACACACCATGTTAAAAAAATATGTGCCAGAAAATCTGTCATAGTGTCTGCATTTTGTAAAATAGTTTTTACATGTGTCATACGTTACTGCAGATTCCTCCCCAAAATTCCACATCTAATCCCCTTATGCATGACAGGCGTAAAGGCAGTAATAGTAGTGCTCACCCAATTTCTCAAAAACAGATATAACAAAGAATTGCTGAACAGAATTTCTAATACACTGTCTACACATAAGACAAAGCAAATCAGGCATCACAAACTAACAGCACTGACTGCTCAGGCATGGTGTGGGCTACAGAAAGGATCCCAACGCCTATTAATAGCTAAGAACTGGAGATGGTGGCGGCGAAGAAAGGTCCACGTTAAGGAAATGTTTGTATATTCCCATAATTCCTCCTTGTACAAACTGGATTTGCATCAGATAAGGAAGCATGTAACGTTACTCTGATGTCAGCCATACTTTCTTTCCACATATGTTGCTATGTTTCAACGGTTCCCATTCTCGATCTCCTTCACATCTAACAGATGTGTCTGCAAGGTTTTGAGAAATCACGGAATGGTTTATCTGTAAGCCGAAGGCTTTATTGTCATGCCCAGGAAGCTATCATTTATGGTTCTTTGAAGTCCCCCATAATGATATGTTCGGCTCCATACATCGGCATATACATAAGTGAACGGTTTTCTTTTTTGAACTCCCCTCCCCATGTCAGCGTAAAACATGTGGCGATAAGTTATACTTCTCACTGTACATGGAGCAACGAACATCTGCAGGAAATATGAAGAAAATCACCTGGAAATAAATATCCTTCAGGTGTCCTCTGTTATCAGATTGTGAAAAATTCTACATCGCATTTTATCTCCTTCTGAGAGATCTTTGTTACAACTCCAAGTACAACCTCAATAGCAGCAGTGCCACTTTAACCATAGGGTCAATGGTGGACTTGCACCAGGCCCTATGATAGCAGGGGCGCCCCCTTGGGACATCGGGACTGTCCTGCATTTGAGCCACCAAGCAGTGTTGAGTGCAATGGAAGAGGACATTATACTGTGGGGGCAACCTGGAGGGAGACAATATGCTGTGCGCACACTAGGAAAGGAACATTATACTGGGGGCCAACTGCAGGGGGACATTATACTGTGGGGGCAACCTGGAGGAGACAATATGCTGTGCACACAATAGGAAAGGAACATTATACTGGGAGGCCATCTGGAGGGGGACATTATAATCTAATGTCTGAGGGGACAGTGGGCTGGGACAGTATAATATGTGAGGAGAGACTAGGGGGGAGCAGTTTAATGTGAGATACCACGGCAGGGGCATTATATGGGGCCACTAAGGAGGCCTTACACTATGTGAGGTTCACTAGGCCCCGTTCACATGGGGTATTTTGGACCGGAGGCTGAGGCCATCTCAGGTTTCCAATCCAAAACACGGGTAGCCGCGACTGGATGCTGGTGCACACTCAGCTCCGGATTAGGCCGAAAACCGCAAAAAAAATCTGCAACAAAAAAAGCTGCGTTTCCGCACCGTGGGGCCTCAGCTTAATGGATGCAAATGGATGGCAACCGGATAGAGGTCTCATCAGGGGTCTCTGTTGCCAATTCTGTCACATTTGATGATATTTCTTCTGATTAAGAACAACCATGTCATAACCCTACAGCCTCCATTGTTCCAGTGAGGTCTTCATTGTTGTCCATCATGTGATCTGTCTCTGCTGCTATGGCAGAACCTCTAAATGAAATGAACAATACAGATGTGATCAGTACATTCTGCACATCCTATTGATCTCATGTAGTCGCCATCTTCTGTAACCTCGCCACGATAGGCTGCATCAGTCATAAGAAACCTGAGTGCAGCGGACGTTCCCTCGCCACTCTAATGACAACGTATGATGAATGGCGGTGTCCTTTATATGTCTTTCTTTCTGCGAGCTGCAAGAAAAATATTTCTTTTAGCAGAGCAGCGACATTCCTCATGATTCTGGGTTTTCGATCCCTTTATGTTCTACTAGAGGGTGAAGAGCGTAGAAGTTATTTTGGGCTGTAATTATACAGACACGTTGGTTTATTTATGTGTCTGACCAGATCTGGTTTTTGCTCTTAGGTTGTCTGAAGATGGCTTGCTGGAGGAGTTCGACAGGCTGCAGTCTCGGATAACTTCAATTCATCAGACGTTGGCTGCGCCTGAACTACAAGAGCTTAGAATACAGATGGAGGAGTTTCTAGAGGTAAACTAATAATAAGCCTGATGTCTACAAGATGTATATGGGAATGTGAGACGTGGGTGAGCGGTTCACATGGGAGTTCATGAACGCTGAATTATGCGCTCCTCACTGTATTCATGAACTTCAAGACGTATCCCGGTCACAACAATATACTCAATAGGTTAAGGCTACAGACCTTGTGAGCTGGGCTATTTTGCACCCTTGCTAGAATTGATCAGCAGGTTGGGAACGCGTGCTGCAGCTCCATTCATTTCAATGGGAACTGCTGGAGATAGCTGAAGTATACTGTCCGGCCATCTCTGCTGCTTCCCATTGAAGTAGATGGAGCAGTAACCTGCTGCACCATTAAAACTGGGATGTGATCAGTAGGGGGCAACCGCCAGTCAACAAAGGACCCCTTATTTCGTGGCGTTTCCATCCCCCAGCCTTAGGGCCGTTTCACATTGATGCTTGGGGTTACAGCACTTTTTCTGATGGATCTGTGGCAGATGGACACCCAGATCAGATGTGAACCTAGCCTTATACGGTGTATGCTCTTGTACTATGGCCATATTCATGTAACTTTAGTCTCATAGATGATGGGTGTTTTTGTCATTATCACTAGACTATGAGTTTTGAGTCTGTATGAAGAAAGTATATGATTGTATAGATATGTGACCATAATGTATTGTTTCCTAGTATGCCGATCGCCAATTACAAGAGGTTCAGATAGAAATAGACACTTTGCAATCCTCCAGACACAATCTGTGTGAATTCCTTTGCGAGGATGAAGACACGTTTCACTTGGAGGAATGCTGCAGAGTCTTCAGCTGCTTTTGTCAAAAATTTCAGTTGGCCATCAAGGTGAGTAAATGGAAAACACCAGCTGCTTATCCTCCTTCTGTGTGACAGGTCGGGATGGGGAATATCACGCGTGACATTAAGACGACTCTTGTAGCCAAGCCAGCTTTATATCAAGTGCTAAATAACACAGAGTTCCCACAACACAGACGCCTCTTCCAATCCATCCCGACCATCTAGTCCTCATACACTCATGTAATTCCCAAGCCCACGAAAGCTAAACCTATGTAAAGATTCCTTTTTCCAATCTGTGCCTATTTGTAAGATCTCTGCTGTGGTCAGTGAATGGAAATATATTGGTCTATGCTGAAGCCGGTGATGATTTGTGCACTGAGCAAACCATTAGTCTAGTTTATGAGCTAAACACAATGGCAGCTCAAATACTTCTCCCTGTCCTGGACTCTAGGCTGATATATTCTAGGCTGGGTTCAGACAGTGCATTTTAAATTAGGAACTGCATGCTTTTTTTAGGCTGAGGCCCCACGTTGCCGAAACGCAGCTTTTTTTGTTCCAGATTTTGCTGCTGTTTTTTGAGTGGATTGATCAGAAGGGAGACGTATAAGAACTTCCTATATAGTTTCCATTCCTATTGTAGCCATTTTTGGCTTTGGCTCAAAAAAACGCAAGAAAATCTGCAACAAAAAAAGCTGCATTTCTGCAACGTGGGGCCTTAAGGTGGTCACAACACAACACTTGGATGCAGCTATAGCTATATTTCTGTTTATGTATTTATTTTTGCATTGTGCCCCCCGGACTGCCGGAGACAGATGAGTCTAGTAGTATAATAAAATCAAGATAATAGAGATGAGCGAGTACTATTCAAAACGGCTGTCTCGATTAGCACGCACCCATAGGAATGAATGGACTCAGTCGGCACGCAAGGGGTTAGGCTGCCGGCAAAGTCTGCGTGCCGGCCGCTTCCATTCATTCCTATGGGTGCGTGCTATTCGAGACGTCCATTTCGAATAATACTTGCTCATCTCTAGTAATTACTTCTATTTTTTTTATTTTCTTTTTTTTATGTATATTGTGAGCCCCACATAGAGCTCACAATGTACATTTTTTTCCCCCTATCGGTATGTCTTTGGAGTATGGGATGGAAATCCATGCAAACACGGGGAGAACATACAAACTCCTTGCAGATGTTTTTTTTTTTGCCCTTGGCAGGGTTTGAACCAAGGACTCCAGTGCTGCAGTGCTAACCACTGAGCCACCGTGTGGCCCCCATCTCTAGTAATTACTTCTATTAGCATACTTATACTGAAATTGACCGACCTTTTAGCGTGATTGTAGTAAGTCAGGGTGGGTGTGAAGGGTTAACAGCGACTACCGGGCTTTCACTTCCCCTCACTACACAGAATGGAGCAGAGCAGACGACGTTGGTCGCTTCGCCATAGTCTGTCTATCATGTCTGTCTATGGGTCAGAGGGACATTTTGGGGTACTACAAGCGCAGCTTCCATTCTATAGTTACATTCTTGTATTCATTGGTTGCACATTATTAAACTTCAGCAGTTATCCCCCATTGATAGGGTAGGGGTTAACTTCATGGCCCCCATCCCTGCTTACTCCCCTGATACGTCTCTTTTACTAAGCACTTCTCCTTTATTTCCTCCTGAATAAATGAGTATGAATATGAATACACTGAAATTCCACTTATCAATGAGGCATATCCTTCCTCGCTTTGAAGGTGGCCACATACTTCCATAGCTATATTTGGCAGACAGACGTTCCCCCCTCCTCCCCTTTATCCCCCCCCCCCCCTATTTACACGCATGTTCAGTTTGGCTAAGCGTGCATGAATTCCACAGTCAGACATCTCTGGCCGCAGCCTAAGTTCCTTAAGAACAAAGGATCAGGGATCCAGCAAGATTTAGTAGGTCACCCGGACATGAACATCTTAGCTCCTCTGTGTATGGGCACCTTGACATTAGCAGCACTGACCACACAATGTCACCTTGTAGAGACATTTCCGTCTGCAAGAGAATTTGTAATACCCAGGCAAGATGGGAGGAAAGATGATCCAGTATTGTTATTTTATGGGAAATACAAGACCTAAAGCAGACACGAGTGGTGACAGATCTCTATACGTGCTAAAGCCTACTTCCCTAAACTTTCTGATACCTGCTGAAAGACGCACTTGTTAGCAAATACAAATAACATCACGTTTATTGGACTAAATTGGTTTAGATCAAGGGAAATCTCTTTGACTGGTCATAATAGGTTTAGGGTTAGTTCTGCGTTTTTATCAACTGCTTATGAGATATTGCATAGTAAAATAAATGTGCAGCAAAGTGCATAAACTATATCATTGTAATGGTTGTAGCTGGCACTGCGTGAAAACCCGTCATTGGGATTGTGCCTCCCCCAAGTGTCTTATAGTGTATCAGGCTGTAAGTTGGTAGAGGTCACAGGTAAGGACTTTGCGGCACTTTGCAGGGCACAATTCAGGTGACAGATTCCATTTTGTGACCAGAATCCCCTTAGTATAAAATATCTGAACACCGGTTGAATCCAGGGCAAATAGATGTGAGTATGAACAGTTTATGACCCCTCGTCCCCCCCCCCCCCCGAGTGGAATACCAAACGCTATTGCAAGCACACGGATCCATAGACTATAATGGGGTCCGTGTGCTTGCTGCCCGCACAAATCATGTAAAGAGGAAAGTAGATTGTGAACGACCTTCCTCTCCGCATATTCTGTGCCGAGATCTGGCGGCAAGCACACAAACCCCATTATAGTCTATGGGGTCCGTGTGCTTTTACTGCTCAGTGCTTGCAATTGCGTTCAGTAGTCCGTTCGGGGAGGGGGGCCATGCGGACTCCCCAAACAGAATACCATCACAGGTATGAACCAACCCTAAGATGTGAAGGTTTGTAACCAGCACAATGAGTAGCTTAACTTTATGTGATTTGGGTTTTTTTGCCAATTAAGTCATGTCATAATTGTAATTATCACTTTAATGATTTTCATGTAGGAAAATTTACAGCGGGAACAAGAAGATCAAAGACGGGAACAATGGGAGAAAAGACGTTTACAGAAAAGACATTCAATGGCTACTTGTAGTGCACTAGAGGCTAGTCAGTCGAAAGATGAACTAGAGCTTACACTGGAGAGGAACCTACGGAACACATGTAGACCTTTGGGAAGGCGTCTCTGTAGAATGCGTTCTTTAGGATGTAACAATACAAAGCCCTTTATATCTAGTAAGGTCCAGGGCGAGGAACATTGTGACCAGAAGAGCGCCAACCAGATGAGGAAGGTATCGGAACGTGTTTTAAGGCAACAGATGGAGTATAAAAGTCAAAAGAACGTTAACTGTGATAACAACAAAAGCGATCAATTACCTGGAGCGAAAAATAGCCCTTGTGGCCAGTCAGGAGCCAAAGCGGGCATTCAGAAAGTCAGTTTGTTGTTAGCGAAGGACAAAACCGAGGTTTTCCAGCTGTCCCCTGATGCATACGACACATATCACACGTCTGATCTACCACTGAGTAACCACAGGTCAAGACGTTTAGATGCTGAGCAGTATAGTAACCAACTACAAGATATCTCAGAGTTACTCGACAATCCAGTACAACAATGTGATATAAAGCGGCCTGAGGATACAAATGGCCGATCCAATGAACTGTCCTGTGTCTTCAGTAACTCTTTAGACTCTACAGGAGAGACTTCAGAGAAACTAAGAAACAAAGAAACGCAAATGTCCTCACATAACTGTGCAAGTACAACTCCTCAGGTATCGGCGTCCGATCTAGAATCCAAATGTAGCAGCCAAATACAACTTAAACCAATACCTATATATTCGAACCATTTGAAAACTCAAGTAACCAAGCCAATACTAGGAAAGGACAAACAAGACAATGGCGCCCAAACTCTAGATCAGTCCTATTTACCCAGACCAACGCTCTGCCTCTCTGCACCTAAGACTTTTACATTTACAGAAGGTCTTCAAGAACCTGACGTACATGAAATCAATACAAGACCACTTATGCAGTATATACCTGAATCCTCCATGCAGGCAATAGCCGAAGGGAAATTACAGGCAGCAAGCAACGGCATAGAAATGTCAGAAAACAAACCGAGCAATGAGGATGCCTTGAAGATGTTGGATCATACTGAATCACAGACCCCTGATCAATCTACTGGCCGTCAGGAACTTACCTCCACCAAACAGACAAATGGACCAGACATTGTGTCCAAACCACTAACCCAAGTTACTTCCAAAACCTTAGTAAAATCTGCAGGGCGAAATCTAAAACACTCAGTAGTTGCCCCAGGCTCACCGTTATCCAGTCCATCTTCCATTCCAACAAGAATTGACGTATGCAATCCAACTCAAGGCGTTAATAAATCTGAGACTCCAAAACTTCGGAGATCCCAACCTGGATGTTTTATGTCCAAGATCAAACTTGTGGAGCCGGTATCAGCGAAACAAAATTGCACAAGTGAAACCAATGGTCACATTCCACCACCAAAAGAGAAGAACGTGGATCCACCCAATGAGACCTCAAGAGGCCTTCAGTATATGGAATACGGTTCATTTTCAAAGGGTATTAAAGATGCCCATAATGTGGTACAGAAAGAAACTCATAGTCCTTGCTCTAAATGGAAAAGGGAATTGAAAAATACCTCAGATAAGGGAAACAGTCTTAGATCAGATCCAACGCTAGACAACGCGATAGGAAGTAACAAGAGCGGAGATACCAATAAAAACTCTTTATTGGGCAAAAATGGAAGAAGCATCCCAAAGAAAACAAAAACGAATGACTTGGGGATTAGAAGAGTCCCTTTAACCAAAGACCCAGCAACGGGATCAGTGAGTCCATCTGTCGCCAGACAACCTGCCACTTATAGACATGTACAAAAAGACAGTATCAAAATACCGCAAAAAATAAGTCTATCCACTGCTGGGACAAGTAAAACCACTCCAGGCAAAACTATGAGCACCTTGAAAGAGAAGGAGGGTCCACATGCAAACAGTAATGACTGTGGTAAATCTGAGTGCAATGGAACCTCCTCTATAACCTCTAAACATTGTGTCCCCTCTTCAGTTAAGGGTGAGGCCTGGACATCGCAAATCTCACCTAGAAAATCTAGTGCTATGGCTCGTGTAGCCGTTCATGTCATTAAACACTGTGAGGTCAACACGACCCTTACGCGGGGGAACAGAAACACGTACATGGATACCCAACCCATATGGAGGTGAAATGGATAGGGTGGGTAAAAATGATGAAATATCACTAGCTGGGTACTGCAGTCCTGGGATGGAATAGTAACAGGTGTGAGCACACTGGGTTCGGACATAAATTGTATGCACAGGGTTATAGAAAGGGAAATATTAAATCTTAAGGAAGTACTGTCTTATAGAGTGCAGACACACACAACATGACTGCATTTAGTAATCGGGACATCTTTACACTACCGGCGGCGCAATGAGGAACTAACTAAGAGGAAGAGATACTGATTTGACATTGTGCTGTTGCAATCTAACGCTGCGACATCGGGTCCTGTACGAAGACGGTGGTAGAAGGTACTCAATACGTCTCTGAATGTCTGATTATTTAATGTGCGATGACTTACCTTGGTGCCTTGGAATATTATTTATTCGCAGGGATGTTTCTACATAAAAGCTATTTATTTTTTTCCATTACAAAGTCGACTGCTCATTCCATATCTGGTTATTGGGGTGTGTGCACTCTTACAGTGTCATATGTATATACTGCTTCCAACAAGCCTTGTATCACTCTTCACCATAGTGCGGCACCGCGGTTTACCCGTCACCAATGCGTTTGCCTGGGTTTACTACGTCTACATCCTTTTTCATAGCAATGGACGTTCCAAGAGAATTTTGATCATTTCATTTAGATGGATATGGTCACAATGGATTGCTATGTTGTATATAATGTTATGAAATACAATGTTTTTTCTGTATTGTGCTGCTTATTTGAGGATTTATTTATGAAGGTGAATGTATCGGTTTAGTTTCTATAGGACACGTGATATTTGTAACGTTTCTTTCAATAAAGTTTCACCCCTGAGAAGAAATAGATAGAGAAAAGTGTGTTGAAATCTGTATCTGATACCTCTTAGTTTATCTGTTTGCAGATGACAAAAAATCTCTATGGCAGAGGTGGCTCATAGTTGATAAGTGTAGGTTATACATTTTGGGTCAAAAAATCCCTCAATGGGTCATTATTGGGTACAAAGGAGTAGGATTTGGGAATAATTGCAGATCATAAACTAAATGAAAGTATGCAACACCAAAAAACATAGCTGAGCTACACTGTTTCCAATTGTCTGTTTCCAGAAGTCCTGCCCTCGTGGTTGTGACTTCCGGGGAGATATTCCTATCTAGGAGCAATTATCTGAGATGGAAATAACCCCTTAAAGGGATCCTATCATTGGATTTTGCTTTGGGGCTCAGAAGTTTTACGCTAAGCCTCTGCTCTTGACCTATCTTGAGGATAAATTTGGGGCCGGAAAACCCATTTAAAGGGATCCTATCATTGGATATCCTTTTTTTCTGACTAACACGTAGGAATAGCCTTAAGAAAGGTTATTCTTCTCCTACCTTTAGATGTCTTCTCCGTGCCGCCGTTTGATAGAAATCCAGGTTTTCTTCGGTATGCAAATGAGTTCTCTTGCAGCACTGGGGGCGGGCCCCAGCGCTCAAACAGCACTGGGGGTGTGCCCAATTCTGCGAGAGAACTCTCCAGCGCCGCCTCCATCTTCTTCAGGAACGCCCTCTGCCTGTGTCTTCTTCTGTCCATGGTTTCAATCTTCTAGGCCTCGGGCAGAGCCGACTGCACATGCCAGCGGCCACAAGAAAATGCCCACTTACTCAGTAAGCTGTGTAAGCGACCATTTTCTTGTGGCCGCATACACAGCTTACTGAGTAAGCAGCCATGTTTTTTGTGGCTGCTAACATAGCTTACTGAGTAAGCGGCCATTTTTTTGTGACCGCGGGCATTTGCAGTTGGCTCTGCCCGAGGCCTAAAAGATTGAAACCCAGGACGGAAGAAGACACAGGGAGAGGGCGTTCCAGAAGAAGATGGAGGCGGCGCTGGAGAGTTCTGTTTGAGGGCTGAGGCCCGTCCCCATTGCTGAGAGAGAACTCATTTGCATATAGAAGAAAACCGGGATATCTACCCAATGGCGGCGTGGAGAAGACATCTAAAGGTAGGAGAAGAATAGCCTTTCTTAAGGCTATTCCTACGTGTTAGTCAGAAAAAAAGGGTATCCAATTATAGAATCCCTTTAAATGGGTTTTCCGACCCCAAATTGATCCACAAGATAGGTCAAGAGCAGAGACTTAGCGTAAAGCTTCTGAGCCCCAAAGCAAAATTTGTAACGGGGCCCCATTTTCCATGTTCTATATCTAATACTGGTGTTGTAGTAATTACTACCTCGGCACCCCCTATCGCTACGCCCCTGGTCATCAGTATATGATCTATAGGAGTCCGACAGTTGGCCCCCACACACACCAGCTGATCCGGCAGCCTCCAGGCACTGGCAGTAACACTGCATCCCCATTCACTATATAGTGGTGGTTCCAAGGCGTTACAGCACTGCTCCTATTGAATAGAAAGAGTCTGCACACGCTCCTTGTCCATTGCATCTGTGTGTTGGATCCACCCAGAACAGATACTGATGACCCATATGCAGGAGAGGTCATCAGTATGAATGAATAAATGATCCCTTTAATGGTGCATTGTCTCTGCCATTAGCACAGTGTTTTATTACATTCCTCTCGATCAGTTTGGGTTTATAGGTACATAATGTCTCAACTTGACAAACCTGGGATTTTTTTGGCCTACTAACTATGCAGCTATCTCACCCTTCTAACCTTACAAGGACATTATATCACTCACTACGCTGAAAACCTACACAATGCATTCATATACCTGAAACCGATCTATATAAATTGTAGAATCTTCACAATCTCCTTCCTGCGACTTTCTTGTAATATTTGTGCTCATGTCTGGGAACGTTCCGAATTCCACAAAATACCGCAGCGATGCTGGAGGAGACAGGAATTCTTAATATGGTTTCTCTTGAGGGACGGGATGGAGGATATTAAATTGTAAAATACAGTCTGAGGATTAGCTAAACTTCTGCATGTATTACCAATCCACTTATTTACTATTCTCTGCAGGTTATTGAGTTACATTGTAACTAACCTGCTCAGGGACAATGGTTAGATTTTAGGATTAGCATGGGTTGTGGTGGTTTGGACTAGAGATGAGCGAATATACTCGATGGAATACCTCGGCCGCAGAGCTCCTGGCGGCAGGGAAGGTGGGAGGGGCAGTCAAAATTCGAAGCCTTTTTGCACTGGGAGCTATGCGGCGAGGTATTTGAGCGAGTATATTCGCTCATCTCTAGTTTGGACCCCACTGATCTTAGGACCTCTCTTGATTTACCCCCTTTTTAGGCTCCATTCAAATGATTCCCTTTGACCTTCCCTATGGTGATATGTTTTTATATCCCTTGTTTTTCAATTGCACTACAGAGGGGCCACTGCAAAAAAGAGATGTATACCCTATGGTATATATATATGGTTTATATTATACTATCTGAGTCAGTGAGCGACACTTGCCATTATGCGCCTTTAAGGTAGCATACATTGGAGCTAGAACACAGTCTGCACAGAGCCTTATTGATAACTGAGAAGAAATCAGTTCATTACCTTGTCCAAGAGAAAAGAGCCGATCCATGTCAGTGCCATTAACCACAAATGAATGAATATCTCTCCATGGCCACTGAAAGGCAACCAAATCTCGTAAACTCTATGTACATGACCGATTTTTTGATGACCTATTTTATAGACTCAAGTCTATGAAAGATCTATGGAAATGGTTCTGCAGAGATACTAAATGGCTGAGAAAAATATCCCTTACTCACCGCCGATTGTGAAAAGAAACCGGTGAGCACATAAGTAGTCTCTATGACTTCTACACAGTGGCGTAACTAGGAATGGCGGGGCCCGGTGGCGAAGCTTTCACATGGGGCCCCCCTGACCGACGCCGAAGACCCCGACCCCAAAGCCCCCCCCCCCGCATTCCTGCACGCACTATTATGCCCCACAGTTGCCCCTGCACACAGCATTATACTCCATAGTGGCCTCATCACTCAGTATTATGCCCCATAGTAGCCCTATCGCCCATTATTATGCCCCATCACCCAGTATTATGCTCCATTGTGGACACCCATTAACAATTATTATACTCTGACCCCAGAGTATAATAATCGGAGACCGAGAGGGGGATACAAACATAAACACTGCGCCTTGTGCTCCCCACTGTCAGCTATCTTCAATGATGTCAGGGACGTCATGTGACCGGGGGCCTGCATCGCGGCGCATAAGGACGTAGGCCCCGGTCATGTGACGTCTGAGACGTCACACAAGTAGGCCCCGGAGCGAGGAGAGGTAAGTAACACTGTTTGTTATGTTCGCTTACCTCTCCTGGGCCTCCGATCATTATACTCGGGGGTCTTAAGAGACCACTCAGTATAATTATGATGTTTGCGAGGCCCGCGGTGTCACTTACCGATCCTGGCCCCTGCCAGTAACGGCCTATTAAAAAAGAAAAAACGCAGCGGTAGCAGCTGTCGCTGGCCCCCTAATGTCCCGGGCCCTGTGGCAGCTGCCTCCGCTGCTTCCCCGGTAGTTATGCCATTGCTTCTACAGTGTATAGGGAGTCTGTCAGCAGAACTCAGTATATCAGCCCATCCCTTTAACTGTTCATTATAACACCCACCAGATATGAAATATTGAATGTTTTCGATTATAAAATTCTGAAGTGCTATAACCTATACATGTGGTCCCTATGTGGCTGGCCTTTATGTTTAGTACTCCATCTTTAGAGTCAGGCTCTTGTATAACCGTTCCTCCACAGACTTTGCTGAGGGTGCGGCGTACGTACCATTTATTGCAGAACTCCAAGGTCTTTTTATAGCTGGAGGAACTTCTTATAATCATGTGTCTGAGGTCAGAAGGGCTCTAGTATTACAGTTTAGTGTTAGAAAAACATGGAAATTTTTAGAAACGAATTATTATTAGGTCCATTTAAAGGGATGTTCCCATGAGTTTTGAAATATTCTCCGTTATCTTAGCGGTGACCGTCTTTTTTCACCTTTTTGATTGGTTGCCAGTAAATATGAAGGATAGGTTAGCAATATAGGAAGGATAGGGATGTGACACCCGGCACTGATACACAGAGAATGGAGCAGGAAGCAGACAGCACTGTTCTCTGTGTAGTGGCCAAACAGGGTATTGCAGATCAGCTACCATTTTGTACCTTTAAATGTTATAGGGTAGTGATTCCTGATATATCTGGGCATTAGTAACGTACACTGTGTGGGGAATGCTTATCAGATCTGCACACAAACACACTGGGCACATTCACTGTCTAACAAAACAAAGTTATACTAAGCAGTCTTAAAATGCACCAGGTTTAGGGTTGAGCGATCAGGATTGGAAAAGATCGGATTCCGATCGGTGATCGAGTAAATTTCACAATCACGATTGGAATTCTGATCCTGATCTTTTCTGGAGGGATCAAGGTCAGAGGTTATCTCAAGATTGGCTCAACCCTATTCATGTATGTATCATTAATAGGACTGAGCGATTGGGAGAGATCGGATCCTGATCGGTGATCGAGCAAATTTCACGATCGGCTGGAAAATGATCGGAAATCGGATTTTAAAATCGATCCTGAAATTTCAAGATCGGTTCAACCCTAAGCAGTTTATCACAGTGCTGGTTAATAAATCTGGTGAGTTTTTAGATTGTCTAGAAGAGAAATAACTCTTGGGCCCCAATGCGAAATATCTCATGTGGCCCCCATTTACCATGTGCTATCAATAATACTGATGCCTTCTTATATGGTAGACAGGCCTTAGCACCCCCTGAGGCTACAGGGCCCGGAAGCAATTGCTACCTCTGCATCTCCCTATAGCTACTCCTCTGCTGTCTAGGCTTACCACGCACCTCCTATTTATTGCTGTATTTGACCCAAACAAAATGTGCCACAATGTTGACTTATATTCATCAGTAAGGCTGCGGTCATACTAGCATTCAGTGACCATTTGAGGAATCCTTCCCCCATTTCCCTTACAATACTGAAGTAAGGCTTTTCTCTCTGCTGATTTTGGGAGGAAACCGGGCGGACCCATTACAGTCACAGAATAGCAGAGGCAGATTTGCAGACTGTACAATCACCTCTACAAGGTACTGGGATTAGGGTTAGAACCAGTTTACTGCTATATAAAAGATAGATCCGTCTTTACTGACAATGTCTGTTCTGCGCTGCAGAATATGATGGCGCTATACAGGTAAGTGAAATCAAATATATAATAATAACTACATTTAGCATCTCTGGTAATGCTGCATATAAGCATAGCTATAGCAGAGAGAGTCTCTTCTCATGATGAACCCCCAGTTGTTTTACTTCTGCTTTTAAAGCTCATATATACAGTTTCTCATTAGACTGCTGATATATATATATATATATATATATATATATATATATATATACACTTCTAGTTGTGTCTCACTGTCCCCTGTCCATGAACCAGCCCATTGCACGTCCCCCCCCCAGTAGGTCACTTGTAAATGCTTACGCTGGGTTCACACCTGCGTCTGGGGTCTCCATTCTATGGTTTCCGTCTTCTGCATGCCAGAAGACGGAAACCATAGACCGGGTCCGGCCGTGTGCGGCGGTGAGCGTTTTGCGCTCTCCGCCGCGAAACCGGATTTTTTTATCCGGACACAGAGTACTGCATGTCCGACTCTGTGTCCGGATTATAAAACCCGGTTTCGCGGCGGAGAGCGCAAAACGCTCACCGCCGCGCACGGCCGGACAGCTTTCTCACCCATTCAAATGAATGGGTGAGAAAGTCTCCTGCAGGTTTCCGTCTCCTGCCTGTGTTTTAGGCAGGAAACGGAAACCTAAGTACGGAGACCGGGCCGCAGATGTGAACGAGCCCTTACAAAGTAATTACCATTTGTATGACTCTTACACTAAATATTGTTACATTGTTACAAATAGGATTGAGCCGATCTTGAGATTTCAAGATCGTTTTTAAAATCTGATTTTCAATCATTTTCCAGCCGATCCCGATCGTGAAATTTGCTCAATCGCCGATCGGCATCCGATCTTTCCCAGTCCCTAGTCATAATGGATTTCATGGGTGCATTGATTTATAATGTGATCCGTGAGGGTTCTGTGACATTTTGCATCATTTTTATGGGATGAATAGTGCTGCAGAGATACTCTACATCAAAATAGACAGAAAAGCCATCACAAGTGTGAACACAGTCTTGCTAGTTCCAGATGACAAAGGATATATAAAAATAGTGAAACTGCACCTTGATTATTAGACTTGACTCTAATACACTATCAAATAAATAGGCATCAGAATTTTGGCCTCATTTGCATGCTTTACACCTCATTTTCTATGTGTTTTTGGCTAAGGCTCCATATTGCAGAAAAGCTGCTTTTTTTGGTTGTTGTAGATTTTGCTGCGTTGCCTTTGGCTCAAAAAACTGCAGGAAAACCTGCAACAAAAAAAGCAGCTTTCTGCAATGTGGGGCCGCACTTTCTGGTGGGGCGTGCAAGGTAGCAAAGCTAGCAGAGAATTTTGCAGGATTTTTTTTCTCTGCTGATTTTCAGCAGACACCGAGATGGAGAATCCAGCACAGATGTGAACGTAGCCCAAGTGTGACAGTCATGGACTAAGTGTTTGGAGAAATGTTTGATCTGTTTTTTGCTTTTACAGTTTTTAGGATGCAAATATTGAGACATCTGATGCTAGCCCTCTTTCTGCTCTTTGTCCCAGGCCTTATGTACACAGACCATTTACCCGGCAGTCTTCACAATATTCATTGCTGAGGTTTCTGTCATTGCACGGAATAGTGATCTGGTCATTCTATTTCTTATTTCCTCTGATTTGCTGACAAATGAGTTTCTTTATGCTGGTGAACTTGTAAATCAAGGTGTGATAGTTGATATTGTGCGTAGGCAGCCAAGTGTGCTCGCTTCTGTCTGTTTCACACAAAGACATTCTGGAAACAAAAAAAAAGCAAATTGAGAAAAATTCTTTATATGAAAAGATGATCTGCAAACTGTTGTGACTTCTCCCGTTTATGTAAACAGCCCTGTGTTACCTGCCCATGTCGTTTGTCTTGGCGATGGGCTTCTATTCTACAATTTCAGAAGCCTTAACGTCTTGTGTATAAAGTGCTGCTTAAGGCCCCACCTTGTCTGTTGACTTTGGTTAAGGGATTTTGTGGGAAATTACAGATCCACCTCGACACTATCTGTTAAGTCTTCCTGTCCATATAAACAGAGTTCAAGGGTCAATTGTTTCCTTTTGCAGGGGGCACATACTTTTTGTCTGGAAATAAACACAGGACATAGCCCAGGTGTATACAAGAGAATGCAGAATAATCTGTAGTAACCTACAGGCATAAATGGCCCCCATTATTTGCTCAGTTACTCTCTTATCTGCCGCTTTACCCTCCAAAACCTGTTCCGATACTAAAAGGTTAATCCGTTTATATGACCACAAACAGCGTTCACACTGGGAATGTCAGCCTGAAAAACCAAACTTCCATCTGGAAGGAATGCGTCTAATTGACCTGTAGATAAGTGTCCAATATTTGTTTTTAAGACACCTTTGTGCTCTAGAACAGGGGTCCCCAACCGCCAGACCAGTACCGGGCCGCGGGGCATGTTGCACCAGTCCGCATACCGGCGGCGAAGAGTCAGCAGCACTGACGCTTGGTTGTTGCTCATCGGGATAAGGTGAGCAAAGTGCGGGGTTGAGCCGGGACCCGCTGTATGTCCGGGATTCTAGTACTATGCAGGACATGCAGCGGGTATTGGCTCCACCCCGCACTCGCCTACCAAACTTTGGGCAACTACATTACACCTCACTTGTCCCTGTATTATTATTACATTATACTGTAGGGGACACAATGTGCGAGACATACTGTAGGGGACACAATGTGCGGGGCATTATACTGTAGGGGACACAATGTGCGGGGCATTATACTGTAGGGGACACAATGTGCGGGACATTATACTGTAGGGGACACAATGTGCGGGGCATTATACTGTAGGGGAAACAATGTGCGAGACATTATACTGTAGGGGACACAATGTGCGGGACATTATACTGTAGGGGACACAATGTGCGGGGCATTATACTGTAGGGGACACAATGTGCGGGGCATTATACTGTAGGGGAAACAATGTGCGAGACATTATACTGTAGGGGACACAATGTGCGGGACATTATACTGTAGGGGACACAATGTGCGGGACATTATACTGTAGGGGACACAATGTGCGGGACATTATACTGTAGGGGACACAATGTGCGGGACATTATACTGTAGGGGACACAATGTGCGGCACATTATACTGTAGGGGACACAATGTGCGGGACATTATACTGTAGGGGACACAATGTGCGGGGCATTATACTGTAGGGGACACAATGTGCAGGACATTATACTGTAGGGGACACAATGTGCGGGGCATTATACTGTAGGGGACACAATGTGCGGGACATTATACTGTAGGGGACACAATGTGCGGGGCATTATACTGTAGGGGACACAATGTGCGGGGCATTATACTGTAGGGGACACAATGTGCGGGGCATTATACTGTAGGGGACACAATGTGCAGGACATTATACTGTAGGGGACACAATGTGCGGGGCATTATACTGTAGGGGACACAATGTGCGGGGCATTATACTGTAGGGGACACAATGTGCGGGACATTATACTGTAGGGGACACAATGTGCGGGACATTATACTGTAGGGGACACAATGTGCGGGACACTATACTGTAGGGGACACAATGTGCAGGGCATTATACTGAAGGGGACACAATGTGCGGGGCATTATACTGTAGAGGACACAATGTGTGGGACATTATACTGTAGGGGACACAATGTGCGGGGCATTATACTGTAGGGGACACAATGTGCGGGGCATTATACTGTAGGGGACACAATGTGCGGGGCATTATACTGTAGAGGACACAATGTGTGGGACATTATACTGTAGGGGACACAATGTGCAGGACATTATACTGTAGGGGACACAATGTGCGGGACATTATACTGTAGGGGACACAATGTGTGGGACATTATACTGTAGGGGACACAATGTGCGGGACATTATACTGTAGGGGACACAATGTGCGGGACATTATACCGTAGGGAACACAATGTGCGGGGGCATTATACTGTAGGGGACACAATGTGCGGGACATTATACTGTAGGGGACACAATGTGCGGGACATTATACTGTAGGGGACACAATGTGCGGGGGCATTATACTGTAGGGGACACAATGTGCGGGACATTATACTGTAGGGGACACAATGTGCGGGACATTATACTGTAGGGGACACAATGTGCGGGGGCATTATACTGTAGGGGACACAATGTGCGGGGCATTATACTGTAGGGGACACAATGTGCGGGGCATTATACTGTAGGGGACACAATGTGCGGGGCATTATACTGTAGAGGACACAATGTGCGGGACATTATACTGTAGGGGACACAATGTGCGGGGGCATTATACTGTAGGGGACACAATGTGCGGGACATTATACTGTAGGGGACACAATGTGCGGGACATTATACTGTAGGGGACACAATGTGCGGGACATTATACTGTAGGGGACACAATGTGCGGGACATTATACTGTAGGGGACACAATGTGCGGGACATTATACCGTAGGGGACACAATGTGCGGGACATTATACTGTAGGGGACACAATGTGCGGGGCATTATACTGTAGGGGACACAATGTGCGAGGCATTATACTGTAGGGGACACAATGTGCAGGACATTATACTGTAGGGGACACAATGTGCGGGGCATTATACTGTAGGGGACACAATGTGCGGGACATTATACTGTAGGGGACACAATGTGCGGGGCATTATACTGTAGGGGACACAATGTGCGGGACATTATACTGTAGGGGACACAATGTGCGGGACATTATACTGTAGGGGACACAATGTGCGGGACATTATACTGTAGGGGACACAATGTGCAGGACATTATACTGTAGGGGACACAATGTGCAGGACATTATACTGTAGGGGACACAATGTGCGGGACATTATACTGTAGGGGACACAATGTGCAGGACATTATACTGTAGGGGACACAATGTGCGGGGCATTATACTGTAGGGGAAACAATGTGCGAGACATTATACTGTAGGGGACACAATGTGCGGGACATTATACTGTAGGGGACACAATGTGCGGGGCATTATACTGTAGGGGACACAATGTGCGGGACATTATACTGTAGGGGACACAATGTGTGGGACATTATACTGTAGGGGACACAATGTGCGGGGCATTATACTGTAGGGGACACAATGTGCGGGGCATTATACTGTAGGGGACACAATGTGCAGGACATTATACTGTAGGGGACACAATGTGCAGGACATTATACTGTAGGGGACACAATGTGCGGGGCATTATACTGTAGGGGACACAATGTGCGGGACATTATACTGTAGGGGACACAATGTGCGGGGCATTATACTGTAGGGGACACAATGTGCGGGGCATTATACTGTAGGGGACACAATGTGCGGGGCATTATACTGTAGGGGACACAATGTGCAGGACATTATACTGTAGGGGACACAATGTGCGGGGCATTATACTGTAGGGGACACAATGTGCGGGGCATTATACTGTAGGGGACACAATGTGCAGGACATTATACTGTAGGGGACACAATGTGCAGGGCATTATACTGAAGGGGACACAATGTGCGGGGCATTATACTGTAGAGGACACAATGTGTGGGACATTATACTGTAGGGGACACAATGTGCAGGACATTATACTGTAGGGGACACAATGTGCGGGACATTATACTGTAGGGGACACAATGTGCGGGACATTATACTGTAGGGGACACAATGTGCGGGACATTATACTGTAGGGGACACAATGTGCGGGACATTATACTGTAGGGGACACAATGTGCGGGACATTATACTGTAGGGGACACAATGTGCGGGGCATTATACTGTAGGGGACACAATGTGCGGGACATTATACTGTAGGGGACACAATGTGCGGGACATTATACTGTAGAGGACACAATATGCGGGACATTATACTGTAGGGGACACAATGTGCGGGGCATTATACTGTAGGGAACACAATGTGCGGGGGCATTATACTGTAGGGGACACAATGTGCGGGGCATTA
Source organism: Leptodactylus fuscus (assembly GCF_031893055.1). Lineage (NCBI taxonomy): Eukaryota > Metazoa > Chordata > Amphibia > Anura > Leptodactylidae > Leptodactylus > Leptodactylus fuscus. The sequence goes on along the minus strand of NC_134275.1, from coordinate 13,476,768 downwards.
TACTGTAGGGGACACAATGTGCAGGACATTATACTGTAGGGGACACAATGTGCAGGACATTATACTGTAGGGGACACAACGTGCGGGACATTATACTGTAGGGGACACAATGTGCGGGACATTATACTGTAGGGGACACAATGTGCGGGACATTATACTGTAGGGGACACAATGTGCGGGACATTATACTGTAGGGGACACAATGTGCGGGATATTATACTGTAGGGGACACAATGTGCGGGGCATTATACTGTAGGGGACACAATGTGCGGGACATTATACTGTAGGGGACACAATGTGCGGGACATTATACTGTAGGGGACACAATGTGCGGGATATTATACTGTAGGGGACACAATGTGCGGGGCATTATACTGTAGGGGACACAATGTGCGGGGCATTATACTGTAGAGGACACAATGTGCGGGGCATTATACTGTAGGGGACACAATGTGCGGGGCATTATACTGTAGAGGACACAATGTGCGGGATATTATACTGTAGAGGACACAATGTGCAGGACATTATACTGTAGGGGACACAATGTGCGGGATATTATACTGTAGGGGATACAATGTGCGGGGCATTATACTGTAGGGGACACAATGTGCGGGACATTATACTGTAGGGGATACAATGTGCGGGGCATTATACTGTAGGGGACACAATGTGCGGGACATTATACTGTAGGGGACACAATGTGCAGGACATTATACTGTAGGGGACACAATGTGCGGGACATTATACTGTAGGGGACACAATGTGCGGGACATTATACTGTAGGGGACACAATGTGCAGGGCATTATACTGTAGGGGACACAATGTGCGGGACATTATACTGTAGGGGACACAATGTGCGGGACATTATACTGTAGGGGACATAATGTGCGGGGCATTATACTGTAGGGGACATAATGTGCGGGGCATTATACTGTAGGGGACACAATGTGCGGCACATTATACTGTAGGGGACACAATGTGCGGGACATTATACTGTAGGGGACACAATGTGCGGGGCATTATACTGTAGGGGACACAATGTGCAGGACATTATACTGTAGGGGACACAATGTACGGGGCATTATACTGTAGGGGACACTATGTGCGGGGCATTATACTGTAGGGGACACAATGTGCGGCACATTATACTGTAGGGGACACAATGTGCGGGACATTATACTGTAGGGGACACAATGTGCGGGGCATTATACTGTAGGGGACACAATGTGCTGGACATTATACTGTAGGGGACACAATGTGCGGGGCATTATACTGTAGGGGACACAATGTGCGGGGCATTATACTGTAGGGGACACAATGTGCGGGGCATTATACTGTAGGGGACACAATGTACGGGGCATTATACTGTAGGGGACACAATGTGCGGGGCATTATACTGTAGGGGACACAATGTGCGGCACATTATACTGTAGGGGACACAATGTGCGGGACATTATACTGTAGGGGACACAATGTGCGGGGCATTATACTGTAGGGGACACAATGTGCAGGACATTATACTGTAGGGGACACAATGTGCGGGACATTATACTGTAGGGGACACAATGTGCGGGGGCATTATACTGTGTGGGACACAATGTGCGGGACATTATACTGTAGGGGACACAATGTGCGGGGGCATTATACTGTAGGGGACACAATGTGCGGGGCATTATACTGTAGGGGACACAATGTGCGGGGACATTATACTGTGTGGGGTACAATGTGCGGGACATTATACTGTAGGGGACACAATGTGCGGGGGCATTATACTGTGTGGGACACAATGTGCGGGACATTATACTGTAGGGGACACAATGTGCGGGGGCATTATACTGTAGGGGACACAATGTGCGGGACATTATACTGTAGGGGACACAATGTGCGGGGACATTATACTGTGTGGGGTACAATGTGCGGGACATTATACTGTGTGGGGTACAATGTGTGGGACGTTATACTGTGTGGGGTACAATGTGCGGGACATTATACTGTGTGGGGTACAATGTGTGGGACGTTATACTCTGTGGGGTCCACAAGGACTACGATACCATATCACGTCCACATTATATTGTGCTGAGGTACAAAGGGACATGTTTGGGGATGAGGAGAAACAGGGGCGTCACTATAAGGGGGTGCTGAGCTGCCAATCACTGCCGGGCCCTGGAGCCTCAGGGGGCCAAAGTCTAACACATAAGACATTGGTTTTATTGATTACACAAAAATGGGGGCGCTATTATAATATTTTACATTGGGAAATTCACGTCATGTCTGTGAGCAGACCCACAATGGCTGTATGGCGGGCTATATACACTACACATTCTGTAGTGAGCTATGTATATACGTATATACTACACATTATATTGTCAGCCCTGTATATGAGGTAACCCGGGCGCCCCTGACACAACACGTATAAGTGAGCGCACAGCGCCGACTAGCGGCCGCGTCAGGTATCAGGCATAGACTCCCAGCATGCAGCGCGCTCCTCCTCGGACTACATTACCCGAGGTCCCCTGCGGCGGGTGTGTCTCGGTGCAGGGCTCGGATGTAAGAGCTTGTAGGAGCCGCCCAGGGCCGGTACAGGAAGTGGAGCGGTGCGAGCGAGACCAGGAAGTCCCCGGGAGACAGAGGCCCCGGGCTGGGTGCGGTCCTGCTGCCATCAGACGCTGCACAGAGGAGAGCTGCGGTCTGTGCGGGTTCAGGAGAGTCTCTGGGGTGAGTCGGGGGCTCGGGCTGTAATGGGGGCACCTAGTGCCAGGGTGGGAGTGTCTGAGGGGCGGATCTGCTGGGGAGAGGTGCTGGCTCTGAGTGTCAGGTAAGTGCCAGTCCCTGCCCTGGTCAGAGGGGGCGTCACTGAGTTACAGGACGGGGCCGGGGCATTGAGAGCAGACACATCTATACAGCATGTATATAGCCCTATAGTGACTACATATACTGCACACCCGAGCCGCCTGTCAGCAGACCACATCACTCTGTTACTCTTCCTGGCATTTGTATCTGTACTCCAGTGTGTGAGATGTGATCACGGGGCGGCCTTCTGTATACCCAGTGTGCGCCATTCTGTATACCCAGTGTGCGCCATCTCCGGACCGCCACTATTCGTGTCTTACATGGATGTCAGACGTGGCGGCGATCCGCTAGTGACAGGGGGACTCACTTGGCCTATGGTCACATCTGTGTTCGAGGTCCCATATAGAAGACTTTTGCTAGACTCGTATTTTCTATAACATAATGAATACCCAGCAGCCCCCAATATAGTCCGCGGGGTCCCTGGGGCGTCCATGGTTAGAGGCCACGACTAGGACCTCACTAAGGAGCCGCTAAGTCATTAGAAAGCTAATAATGGATTCCTATGGCAGTAAATCTGTCACAAAGTGTCCGGCTGATTATACAATGTCTATAACAATGGATGTTATTAAAAATAATCAAATTATTTGGCACCACCCGGAATCGGTCCCGACTCCACAGCCCTGATCAGAAATAGAATCCATATCTGCTATCGCCTCAATCGGTGACTAAATGTTATTGTCTCAGCAACAAAGTAACCGTCTCCCATCAGCTTCTGAGAAACAATATTGCTACACTTCCTGTTATCGCTGGGAATATGGCCGCTGCAGTGAATGGAGGTATGCTGAGGCCCTGGTGCTGTGGTCATTGGGGGGGAGGGGGCGCAGATCTAACCCAGTGATGTGTAAGTAAGTGGTTAAAGGGGAGGTCTGCAGCAAACTCCTGCATTAAAGCCTAATGACCTTAGAAATGGTAGAGCAGGCACCTCCATCTTGGAAACCCCTTAGATGCTGCAGTTGGTTTACATTGTTGCGTATGGGTACTGGGGGGCTTAACTGTGCCCTAAAGTGGGCTCCTGTTCTCCACATAGGGTACAGAGCCAGAAGCAGACCGCTCCGTACACTGCAGCCTCACTATTACAGCTTTCTATCCATATATATGTGTGTATATGAGCTGAGTTGCAGTGTTATAGTCAGGCCACTGTACAGTGCATGGAGCCGTCTGCGTCCAGCTCTGTACACTATGCAGGGAACAGCTGATCGATGTGCAATTCAGTGTTGGACTCGCACCCATCTCAAATAGGAAAGGTCATTAATTTTTAGTCTTTGATGACCTTTAGGCCGGCTGCAGACGACCCAGTACTTCTGGCTGACCATGAATTAAAGGCATAGGCAACACGCGGGGGACACGTGCATGTCAACAAATGGGCCCCTTTCATTAAATGAATAGGATCCACAGAAGAAGGGCCACAAAATCGATCAAGAATAGAACCTTGTCTATATTTTGCAGCCCAAATTGTCAGCCCGCACGTGACCGTGTGATTCACAGTCATATATGGACCCATAGAGATTAATGAGTCTGTGTATTCTCCGGGAAATGCACAGCTAGCCCGACAATGGGTCTAATGAGAACTAACTCATTAACTAATGGCATTGTATAGAAGCCGTGCCCTTAGCCTGCCATTCAGGAACGGTGCTGCCGTCCAACAACACAAGATACTGTAGCTGGAAACATGGCTGTTGGTTTACAGAGTCCTGGCAATGAGTTTTATAACCAGTCTACTATTATTTCTATGGCAGGACATACTTTCCTAATGTGCTGGGCAGTGGTAAATCTGTCCTTCCACAATGTCATTGCACAGGCCCGCTAAGCACGGTGCAATTTTGTGGTAGCAATTATAGTTTATTGCAATGAAACGTCCATGTGGCCGTGAATAAGGATGTAGTCATTGACTCCAGGTAATGGTTATAATCGGGGTGCAGTGGTTATAATCAGGGCGCACTGGTACTCCATCCGGAATAGCTAGGATTGATGGAGAGAGCAGAGATGAATGGAGCTGCTCCATACAGACTGAATGGAGGGGGTGCAAAACCCATTTATAGGTAATAGGTTAATATTTTTTGCAAACCCTTATGTGACCGTATTCTGCTGCACCAGAGCCTAACAGCCTTGTCATTTGTCATCAGGTACAGTGTGACTTCATGAAGAATGCAGACAATAAAGTGTGTAGTGGTTGGTGATGGAGCCGTTGGAAAAACATGCCTTCTTATCAGTTACACCACCAATGCCTTCCCGGAAGAGTATATCCCCACAGTGTTTGACAATTACAGTGCTCAGATGACAGTGGATGGCAGAACGGTTAGCCTTAACCTGTGGGACACTGCCGGTCAGGAGGAATACGACCGCCTGCGCACCCTGTCCTATCCTCAGACCAATGTCTTCATTATATGCTTCTCCATCGGGAGTCCGTCTTCCTACGCCAATGTGAGGCACAAGTGGCACCCGGAGGTTTCCCATCACTGTCCGAACGTGCCTGTCTTACTTGTCGGTACCAAAAAAGATCTTCGAAACGACGCAGAGACTATTAAAAAGTTGAAGGAGCAGAGCCTTGCACCCACCACAAACCAGCAGGGCTCGTCTCTGGCCAGACAGATCGGTGCTGTGAAGTATTTGGAATGCTCTGCCCTGCACCAGGACGGGGTCAGGGAGGTGTTTGCAGAAGCTGTCCGCGCTTTTTTAAATCCTGTGGTAAAGAAGAATCCCAAAAAGTGTGTTCTACTATAGGGGTGGATGCTGACCACGGAGGGCTGTTTTCTACCATAAATCTGGGTTTTTAGCACAACACCTTGGGCGATATCCCTTTTATCCTCAGCTTGCACTAACGGCTCATCCTATGAGTTGTGTGGAGTAGATTTGATCGCGCTTCATAGCTTTCCCAAGAATGAATGAGTATGCCACCGAGACGGCAGCGGTTTGTGCAAAGCCTTGCAATCTGTCGTGATGTACTTGGAACAAGAAACCTCTCCAAGCGCTTACGCATGCCAGCCTTGCACTTTGGACTGTCATGTCCCCCCCCCCTTCCCCTTCCCACCAACACATTATATTGCCAACACGGATGAAATTCTGCTTTTTTGACGAGAAACCTATTTTATACTACTCTTCTTACTCTGCCACTATTAAAGCTTCACAGTGCAATGATTGCTTCAGAAATTCTCGACTTTCTGGACGTATCCTTCTAGGGACTGTAAGGCATTTGGACTTCCTTCTCTACTATGTGCTGGATCAATCCTTTACATCCCGCTGAATTCTGCTAAACACTGTAACCTTCCTTTTCCAGAAGGAAGGCTTTCTTAAGATGAGTTCTCTAGCACAAGATAGATGCCTCTTCCTTACCGTACAACTCAGGGTTTCATAATGGGTATGAAACAGATCTCCCCATGAAAACGGGTTAAAGGGAATCTATCATGGGAAAGAAAAGCGGATTATGTATAGAATACAGGAGACAAGGGACAAGTGCGTGCCCCCCCCCAGCCATACAGATTGGTTATTCTGCATATCAGGTGCTGAAACGTGTTCATGAGAATTTGCAAACATAGAAGCAGGTGCTGAACACGTCAGGCTGTAACTCTATTGCCAGGGAGTATCTCCGAATTTCTGTTTCTTTAGTTCCCAGGCATTTTGTATCAAACTTGCAACTTATCAACAGTTGGGGTCTGACCATTGGAGACCTCAGCGATCGCGGTCTCCTCCATCATTGGCAGTCCCAAAACATTAAACGGATCGGCAGTATGGCTGCTCAATTTTTGCTCCGCTTTAAGGAGACACAGGACCCCGGGTGGGATCTGCACGGATGAGACGCCTCAAAAACTTAGCACAACTCCTTTAAGCCGTAGCATTTGTTCACCTTCCCGTGGCAGAATTTGCACCAACTGGAAAATTTAGCTTCAGGAATTTGAAGCGGAATTTTTCGGCCTGACCAAATTCTGCTGACTGATTTGCAAATTCAGGATTGAACATGGCGTTTATTTAGTCTGTATTTTCTTCTAGCTGAAAAAAAAAAAAAAAAAAAATCAGCATCTGCCTGCCATTGAATTGAATGGGAGGCGGAAATTTGGAATATACCTAAAATTCAGCTCCAGATTCAGACAGTGATCTAGTACCGGCGATAACTAGTCTGTATGTCTGCAGTTGTCCTTCCATTTTTGCAGATTTCCTATGGGGTATATCCCGAGAATAGAGGAGGTAGTATTAAAAATGATGCAAATCGCTTTTCTTCCTTCCAGATAGATTTCCTTTCGCTCGTGCTCAGTCTGCACAGGGTTTCAGTAACCGAAGTAGTAAAACGGGTGAGGCCAGCAGTCATTGTAAAGCCATGTTCTACCGCGTAAGAGGACCGCATTGTCCCCGTCACACCAGTGCCTCTCTTCTTGACTATGAGAACTTTGCGTATGTGACTTTTTATAACTGAATAAATGCAGCGGTGGAAGCAGCTGTGACATTTTTATATATTTTACAAAGATTATGTATCCTGTAAGTTCATTTATACTGTGTAATAATGGTACTTGCTAATATGTCATCTGTCTTCATTACCAAAGAGCAATCTGTATCTTACACCTAATGGAACCTATGGCTTACTCTGCTGGACCGCAGATGCCGATCTGTTTAGACAGATGATGTTCAGCAGCCCTGAAGGCATGGGATTTCATAAATTATATATATACTGTAGAACTACATGTCCCATCATGGCCTAGGTCAGTGATGGCAAACCTTTTATAGACTAAGTGCCCAAACTGCAAACCAAAATGCACTAATTTACCACCATGTGCCAACACAGCAATTTAACCTTAATAATGTGCGGATCTGCAATTACCTGCAAAATATGGTCATACGAATGGGGCTTTATACAGTTTTCTGCTTTACAGTGACCCCTACACAGTCCAATCTGCTGCACAGTGACCCCCACACAGTCCAATCTGCTGCACAGTGACCCCCACACAGTATAATCTACTGCACAGTGGCCCCCACACAGTATAATCTACTGCACAGTGTCCCCCACACAGTATAATCTGCTCCACAGTGGCCCCCACACAGTACAATCTACTGCACAGTGGCCCCCACACAGTATAATCTGCTCCACAGTGGCCCCCACACAGTATAATCTGCTCCACAGATGGGTGCCCAAGGAGAGGGCTCTGAGTGCCACCTCTGGCACCCATGCCATAGGTTCGCCATCATGGACCTAGGTTCCGGTTTGGACTTAGTTTTACAGTAGGAGTGTTTCTATGTCTTCTAAGCATACATGAAGCTGGTCATATACTTTAGTTTGCTGTCGGCAAATGCCAATTCAACCATTGACTATTTTCACCCCCACCCCTACACAATAATGTACACACTCAGCCGAGCATGCATGTGTTTCGAACGGGAAAGTGGGGTTAACAGCTGATCTGAGAAGAAAAGGACTGGGCATGTTGCAATTGACCTGCCTGATCCTTGTCTCCCCCTTCCATAAAAAAAAATCTTATAAAAAGTGGTAGATTCGTCTGACGTGTATGGCCAGCTTCAGATCGCAACCACAGGACTACCTGATGGCTTTCACTGAAATACAGTGGCTTTCGGTGCCACAACTGACATTGGTGACCAATAGATCCAGTGGGCTGCCTTACTTATGACGTTTGATCTGAATAAACTGAATCATGTTGTGTGCCACAGAGACACTGCGCCAATAAATGGAATTAGTCGTTCTACAGTCGTAGCAAAATCCATTCAGTGTTTTTTTTTTTGTTTTTTTTTTTCCCCCCTTTTATTTCCGCCTGGCAAACTATCAGGAATGTATATTTTTGTGCTAAGAACTAAATTTCTAATTCGATGCATATCTTTTAGTTAAATTCAATTAACATTTATATTTATTTAAAGGACTCATAATAAATGGTACTTTGGATACTGCCTCTAAGTCTGTGGGGTTTTTCATGCTGCATTATCTTACAGTTCTTTGTTCTGATGCCGTATCCGATATTTAGCTTCCAAAACGAGGGTTATTGTTTCTTTAGATTGTTTTATGGTATATGACATGATATCTGAAGTACAGGGGCCATATTCGCCAAGTTACTCTCTCCAGTGTAGTCAATGGGCAACCTATCGTATTCGCCAAGTAACTCTATCCAGTGTAGTCAATGGGCAACCTATTGTATTCACCAAGTAACTCTCTCCATGTCGATGTTATACTTGAGCAACCCATCAGATGAATGTCATATTTTGTAGGTGAATGTCTGAAGTGGGAATGTGGTTGGAGCCAATCCTACCCAAAGCCTGTGGTTTTCCCAAACATGAGAATTTAAAGAGGACCTTTCATGATTTGGGCACAGGCAGTTCTATATACTGCTGAATTAAGCGCACTGTTGGCTTTCCCAATCTGTGCCCCGGGTAGAGCGCTTTTGGTCCCGGTACCGTAGCTCTTTACAGTCAGAAGGGCGTTCCTGACAGTCAGTCAGTCAGGAAGGTCCTTCTCCACAGCAGCGCCAATAGCGCTATACAGTGTGAGCGGGGAGGAACGCCCCCTCCCTCTGCTCACAATACTGGTCCATAGACGAGTATTATCAGGAGGGGAGGGGGCGTTCCTCCCCGCTCACACAGTACAGCGCGATAGGCGCTGCTGTGCAGAAGGACCTTCCTGACTGACTGACTGTCAGGAACGCCCTTCTGACTGTAAAGAGCTACGGTACCGGGACCAAAAGCGCTCTACCCGGGGCACAGATTAGGAAAGCTGACAGTGCGCTGTATGCAGCAGTATATAGAACTGCCTGTGCCCAAACCCATGAAAGGTCCTCTTTAACCTTTAAAGGTCGATGAAGGTCAAGTGTGAGCACTAGGCTTCTTCACTTCAAATCGGATCCAAAAGGATTAGACTTCTTTCTGTGCACAAGGTGGAGACTGAGTAGAGTGGGACCAGACAAACAAAGAAAGGTCCAAGTTCTGGGACACACAGAGATAAAATTGGTTTTGAGGCCTCTGTTACTGCCTGAGAATAATATTATAAGGTTTTTTTACCTTCCTAATTTTAGAGAAATCTTTAGACATTGAGAGGTTCATGTTTCCAATTCTCATCCAGAAAAACTACCTTTGGAGCTCCATAAGAACATGTCAGGGGGATAACTAGTTCTATTCTCTTTGAGGGAAAGCTACTTGAAGTCAACGTCCTCCAAAGAATCAAAATGGAGGGAAATACGCGCCTTTCAGAACCACACACTAGTCCCACTGAGGAATACGTTTCAGGATTGTGGGTCTTGGCTTGGCAGAGCCTTGTAGGAATCTCTTGATAAGTAACATAACGGCTTGCTTAAGAAGGCAGACGATGCAAATATCCTAGATTTTTAAAGTAAAAAAGATGAGTCATTTTTCAAGGCCCCTCTGCAGAAACTCTTGATGTTACAAAGAGTAGAATTAACCAAATCGGCCCCCTTCTTAGGGTGTTACTTTTGTGCTGTAAAGGTTTTTAGCAGTAAATACAGCTCAAGGAATTTTTGACCATTCATCTAGAAAAACATTTGCCAGTTGCTCGTCATTGAGAGTCGGCAGAGGAACGAGACAGGACTAGGGTTGAGCGATCGGGAAAGATCGGATCCCGGTTAGCGATCGAGCAAATTTCACGATCGGGATCGGCTGGAAAATGATTGAAAGTTGGATTTTAAAAACGATCCTGAAATCTCAAGATTGTCTGAACCTTACACAGGACTGGTACTGTAGCCGTCTGCTATTGTGTATGGCCAGCTTTACTGTAGCGGCATAACCTCAGATTATCCCAATAATCACACAGAGAGCAGCGGTTTCGCTATATGACATCATTCTGCTTGTTTTGTTATTATACAGATGCATTCAGCATTGCTCGGTTTTTTTCTCAAGACTTGCCACAGGAAGTGATGCTACGTTTCCTACAGAGATGAAAAGAACACATTGCAATGGCAAAACCAAATAATATATAACACGAAGTGCACGAGCCCTACCAAATGTGTACACCACAATAGTCAAACGCTGGCTCTCCTGGTACAACACAAAAAATAGTAGTTACAAATTTACACAAATATAATAGACTAGCTGTTACCCGCGACTTCGTCAGCGGTGATTCGAGAATTGGGTGGATACAGATTTGTTAAATGTTTGCGTACTTGAAAAAGTGGAGTGGATAGCAAATTCTCCAGGTTATATTGAGTATAGCTGGTACCCGCGACTTCGTCTGCGGTGATTGTAGAAGTGGGTATATACAGGCAGGTTTTCGTACTGTGTATAAGGTAAGGGATATGAAATATAACTGTGTATCTTGTTTTTGCTGTAATTCTGAGAGTACGTGAGACTTTTCTGTTGAGGTTAATTTGTATTAGAGCTGCTATATATACGGTGTTGGTATAAACTTTACATAGTGACTTTGGGACAGAGGGATTTGAAGTTAACCCTTTCCCGCCGATGGCATGTTTTGATTTTCGTTTTTGACTCCCCTCCCTCTAAACCCCATAACTTTTTTATTTCTCCGCTCCCAGAGCCATATGAGGTCTTAATTTTTCCTGGGACAAATTTTTCTTCATGAGGCCACCATTATTTATTCTATACAATGTACTGGGAAGCAGGGAAAAAATTCCGAATGGGGTGGATTTGAAGAAAAAATGCATTTCTGCGACTTTCTTACGGGCTTTAATTTTACGGCGTTCACTGTGCAACCAAAATGACCTGTCCCCTGTATTCTGTGTTTCATTATGATTCCGGGGAGACCAAATTTATATGGTTTTATTAACATTTTGACCCCGTAAAAAAAATCCAAAACTGTGTTAAAAAAATTTTTTTTGAAAAGTCGCCATATTCCGACAGCCGTAACTTTTTTATACGTCCGTGTACGGGGATGTATAGGGCGTCTTTTTTTGCGGGGTCGGGTGTACTTTTTAATTCTACCATTTTCAGGAAATGTTATTGCTTTGATCACTTTTTATTCAAATTTTTATCAGAATCAAAACGGTGAAAAAACGGCGGTTTGGCACTTTTGACCATTTTTCCGGCTACGGTGTTTACCGAACAGGAAAAATATTTGTATAGCTTTGTAGAGCGGGCGATTTTGGACGCGGGGATACCTAACATGTATGTGTTTCACAGTTTTTAACTACTTTTATATGTGTTCTAGGGAAAGGGGGGTGATTTGAATTATTAATCCTTTTTATATATATATATATATATATATATATATATATATATATATTTACAACTTTTTTTTTGCATTTATTAGACCCCCTAGGGGTATTGACATGGGTGGGCGGTGTCAGGGATTGTCAGAGTGGTGGGGGTCGGCAAACATGGCTGCTCCGGAGCGTTAAAGAGAGCCTCCTGGAGTATCGTTAAGGTGAGGGGCAAAGTGGTAAAGTATACGTATATGTGATTGTGTGGGGTTAGGGGCGAGGCTGCAGAGGGCAATATGAATTTTGGGGCTTGCTATGGTCCAAAGTGTGTGAGATTGCAGAGATGGTGGTGTGAGTTCGGGTTTTGTGAGGGTCCTGGCACAAACGTATGTGCGCTATTGTGACGAAAAGTAGCCTATTGCACAATCGGGTGTATTAACTATGTTTGTGGAAAATTTCAGCCAAATCAGTCGAGCGGGTTTTGCGTGATTGAGGAACAAACATCCGAACATCCAAACTCACAAACCCACAAACTTTCACATTTATAATATTAATAGGATTTAAAAAATTGCCAAGCCCACTGGAATATATTAAAATTACAAATATCCACGGTATGCAATATCATAAAACAAGCAGCATAGCATAGCTGCAAATGGAACCTGAAGGGGAATTTACAACAGTAAAAATCTGGCACTTTTTGGCAAAAAGAAGTCACAAACCAGGGATTTACAACTTTTGTACAACACAGGTGGCAGCTTTATGCCATCCTTGTAGGGTGGTGGGATGGCCTTTTGCCGTGCCACATTCTCGCCTATTGATGCCACTTATGTAACCCCAAAAACAAAGGCGTGAGGCCGCAGGGTATTATCAAATTTCAGAATCCCAGAGAGTCTGTTATATATACTGTATCTCCTCCTCCTTCTAAAACTCAATATGGAGAATACTGAATTCATCATTTTTCCTTTGGCACTCAGTACCCCCCCCCCCCACCCAACTGACTTATCAATCATAGTTAATGGCACCACAATGGCATCTACCCATTCCTACCAGCCCGCTGCCTCGGGGTAACCTTTATTTTGCTTTGTCTATCAAATTACACATCCTCGCCATTCCTATGTCCTGCTGCCTCCAACCCATAAACATTCCATCACCTTGAGTCGACCAGACCACTGTAACATCCTTCTCCGTGGCCTCCCATCTAACTCTCTTACTCCCCTCCAATCCACTTACAGCTACACAACTTCTCTTCTTCACCCTACGGACAATCCCTTCTTCTCTGTTCTCTTCTTATCTGCTCTTCACAGACTATCTCTGAGACTTCTAGACATTTTCCCATTCTTTAGAACGTTTTACTAAAATGCATTAGACGTTTCCACCAGTAGCCATGTGAAAACTACCTCTTCAAGAAGGTTAACAACAATCCTGCTGACACTAGACCACTACATGAACAGCTTCTGCCATCTCCTTCTCCATTACTTTACATATTGTAAGGATAGGTTTACACGGCAGAATTTGGTGCCTAAGGGTGCATTCACACGGAGTGACGTGCCGCGTGATGTGGCACGTATACGTCGTGTGAGATTTTGAGCGCTGTATACGCTCCCATTGATTTCAATGGTAGTTCGTCTCGTATACGCCATGTTATTTTGCGGCTGCAGAATCACGGCCGCAAAATAAAGCGGTGTATATGATCCAGGCTCCCATTGTAATCAATGGGAGTGTATACGGAGCTCGCGTGTACGGCTCACTCAGCTCATTCCGAGCCGTACACGCAAGCGCTTCCCATTCACTTCAATGGGAGCGCTCGTAGAGAAAAAAGCAGCCCATTCATTTCAACGGGGAGCGCTCATATGCCGGCTCCCATTGAAATGAATGGGATCTGCTTTATACGCGCTGATTCTGAACGTGTTTTAACGTTCAGAATCAGTCAGCGTATCCGTAGTGTGAATGCACCCTAAGACGTCAGGAAAGGATCCCTGAACAGTCTAATGTGACGCTATACCTCTCAACCTATGTACAGGGTGGGCCAAAAGTAAAGTTGAATCCAAAATGGCGGCTTTGCAGATGGCCACCATGGCCGTCACCCAGCCTCAAATGTTTCCCCCCTCCCATGTACTAATATACCACACACGGTAAGGTGATATCAGCATACTGATATGGTGATATCCATACCTATGGCCCACCCTGTAGAATATGACGGCTACTTGGGCAGGGAGGTCCTGCCATGGTACTGAACTATATTAGTTTTCTGGGGAAGTAGATGTAGCTAAAATGGTGGTTCCCCCAGAGATTGGAGACATTGGGTCAGATATGCAAGGCTTGCACCCTAAGCACAATCCCATGTAAGTGAGTCCGGGGCTGCCACCTCCCTCGCGGGCTAGCATTATGATAATATGTACGCCGCCTCCGAGCAATTCATAGATCAATTAACACGGATCTTCTTAAATTCAGCTTAGACCTATGTGTCATCAATGACTATAAAGAGATACCACCAAAAAAGTGGAGAAGTGATACTCTCTGGTGTAGTCATTGCGCAAAAAGACAAAAACAACCTTGTTACTACTGACTTCTGTTCAGAGAGGAAGTTGCTCTAAACACCTCCATATTCAGAGTAAAAGCCTCCCCGGACTCATTGTCAGATTTTTCCTAAGCGCGTGTGTGTGGTTGAGGGGAAATGCTGCAAAGGTTCTCCGCTTTCTGCTGTGAGTGTGCACAACAACACTTCAGATTACGCTTATTTTTGCAGCAAGTTGACGTACTGAAACAAAGCAAAAAAAGTTGCTAAAAGCTCCCGGTATCTTTAAGTCATGAGGATTCCAGCGGTGCTAGAAACTCGTGACTGTTTCATTAATGCTGGGTAGATCACTCACAAAGTGCTCTGCCCCATCATACAGAGAATTGTATAGCACATCACAGCTGCACAGTTCTCAGTCTCCACCTCTGGAGCCTGGGGGAGGTGAGTAAACCATCGATCTGCCAGATATAAAGCTTCTATGTATACTATAGCGCAGGTGAACAACTTATTTACTGCACTAATATGCACTAGGCCACTACGATAGAGCACTAAAGAATGACATATTTTAACCCCATATTTTAACTTTTTTAACCCCAATCACCATATATTAACACCGTCTTCTACCCTAAAAACATCAAGGAATAAAATATCACCACGTTACAGTGATGAATAAATATACTTTTGTTATATATGTGACTTGTAGATTTGGAGAATAACTATTTTGCGTTTGCGCACTGGGGGCCACAGCCTTCAGCACCCTTAAAGGGATTCTACCATTAAAAACTTTTTTCTCGTTGACACAACGGAATAGCCTTAAGAAAGGCTGTTCTTCTCCTACCTTTAGATGTCTTCTCCATGCCGCCATTTGGTTAAAATCCCATTTTTCGCCAGTATGCAAATGAGTTCTCTCGCAGCACTAGGGGCGGGCCCCAGCGCTCAAACAGCACTAGGGGTGTCCCCAAAGCTGTGAGAGAACTCTCCAGCGGCGCCTCCATCTTCTTCAGTAACGGGTCTTCACATGTCTTCTTCCGGAGGTTGGCTTCAAACTTCTAAGGCCTCAGGCAAAGCCGACTGCGCATGCCCCCCAGCCACAAGAAAATGGCCGCTTACACAGTATTGTAAGTGGCCACTTTCTTGTGGCCGGCAGGAATGCGCAGTCGGCCTAGAAGTTTGAAGCCACCGCCGGAAGAAGACGCAAAGAAGACCCGTTCCTGAAGAAGGTGGAGGCATCGCTGGATAGTTCTTTCGCAGCATTGGGGACGCCCCAGTGCTGTTTGAGCGCTGGGGCCCGCCCCCGATGCTGCGAGAGAATTCATTTGCATACTGACGAAAATCGAATTATATACTGAACGTCGGCACAGAGAAGACATCTAAAGGTAGAAGAAGAATAGCCTTTCTTAAGGCTATTCCCATCATGTTAGGCAGAAAAAAAATGAGTTTTAATGATAGGATCCCTTTAAGCACTGTTCTTGCTGCTCAAGTAGGATGAGCAAAGTCATGGCAGTAGGAGGATCGACTCTCACTGTATAGGATTGCACATGCCAGCAGTGAACTGGTCCAGTGAGCCCCAGCCAACATTGCTAATGGAAAGGGGAAAGAGACAAATGATGGAACAAGGGTCAGAGGCATCCGAATGATGGCAAAGGGTCAGAGAGTGACAAAAAGAACCAGATTGCCCGATTTGGGCAAAGAAGACATAGCTCAGAAGGTGCTTGGGGTTCGGACAAGTAATATGGTAAAACAATATCCACGATGATGTGGAAGGAAAAGACCACCTGACCAGAAATGTAGGTTGCAGATAAAAGACTACCCTGTCCTCGTGGAGAACCAAAAACGGAGGCTTCCACGACAGAGAAGCCAGACCAGAAACCATGCGGATAGAAGAGATGGCCACCAGGAAGGAAACTATCAGGACAGAAAGCGAAGAGAGATATCACCAAAGCCTCAAAAGAGGGAGCGTGAGGCATCTCAAGGACGAGAATAAGATCCCATAGAAGGACGGTAGGGAGGAGCGCAGTATGATACATAGGTCCATATTCATCTGTATGGTGTCTTCAGGTGCCACAGGGTCACCCCTTCAGTAGAACTCGCACATGGGAGTGGGTTTACAAGCAACCCGGCCACTCATACAGCGAGTGGGGACATTACGACCGGCCAGGTGCACTTTGTAGAGTGCTGCGCCAACAAGGGGGTTAGAGCAGGGACACGACTGGGTCAACAAAGTGTTTAAGGGTACAGTGTATTATATAATATTATTGCTTGACCAGGCAAGTTTTGGTTTTTGTTAACTTCTTTTACGATGTATTATTTACTTCTTCCTTGGGAATAGCAGAAGATGAGATGGCACGATCGGTGTTCTTCCAACATTCCTCTGCATTCTGGCCGTTTGATCTCTTTTGGCCGTAATCCTTCAGAGAGAGAAATGCTGGAAGGACACAGATTGAAAGTCCATTGATTCAACATATTGTCCTATATTATATTTGTTCACGTGTGTCAGAGACGACCTCTTTCCAAATCTAGCTGTGACACAAAGCCGATTCTGCTGGGGGCATGGCAGATCAATGGCTGTCTATGTAATACAAGAACTTCTCAAGTCCACAGAATGCAGAGTAGTTCTTCTTTTTGGCTCATAGGGAATCCTGGGAGATGGAACCCCCCTTAATGACTTCCATATGCTCTAATAGGACGTATGGACGGGGGTGGTCTTCATAAGACAACCAGTATATCTTTCACATATGAACATCATATTATAGTTTGTATATACAGTAAGACTGCAGTATCCTCCGGAATAGATTCCAAGCATACCTGCATATATTGGATACTACTGAATGCTATTCCACACAGTGTACAGAGCTGGAAGAAGATGGCTCCATGCACTGCACAGAAGTCAGGTTGGTCTATTGCAGGCCTGGTCACTGTGTAGTGTATGGAGTAAACTGTTCATGGGTCCGTGCACTGCTCAGTATTGTCAGCTGTATTTTCCGGGCTTAACACTGCCCAGAGACCTGATCTTATGGCACCATATGTTCTGTACTCATTCTTCTAGTTCCCGATAGTAGCCCTGTAGGTTGTGACTTACACCATCATAGATATGGTGTGTGAGAGGGTCCCCAGACAGTCTTCATTCTGAGAAATATCACCAACATATGTTCTGTATTTCATGGACTGAATGAACTGGTTTGCAGCAGGTCTAAGACATAGGTTAGTACATATAGCAGGGGGCATCTGCTACTTCTCTGGAGCTGCATGCTAATATGGATATCTGCCATTTAACCCAACTTCGTATGTGTACAACAAATTCCGTTTCACCTTTAAATCACAGGGGTAATATATACTTGTGGTGTTACAATGATTGAGATTCTTTTGTGCAGTTTTATGTGAATTGCCCAAGGCATCAGCTCCGAGTTCTTGTGTGAGAACTGGACAGATTTGCTTAGGGAGCATTTTCCCTCCAGTTATTAGTCTAAATGAAAACATATAGCATTCTCCACTCTTGGCAGATGGCCCTTGTTACAAATATATTGTTCGAGAAAAGTGCTGATGTCAGGAAAGATGCATTTTTTCATCCTAGCTAGTTTCAGAACAAAAGCATGTAAGAAATATATTTTTAGCTGAGGACTCTTTCATGCGAGTGCATTTGATATGGATCTCTTATCCATAGGAGGCAACTTCTGAACAGTCAATAGTATTGGTTAACTAATGGAACACGGCACAAGTATACTTTACAGATTAATGGCTGTATAGTGATATGCAATTAGTGCTTAAAGGGCATCCACCTACCCCCCTTACCCAAGTATACTCAGAGCACATTACAGTAATAAACAACATACCTTTGTTATTTTTGCAGATTTGCCTTTGTCATTTTTTGTGGATTTGGAGAAAAACTGCCCACTCCCAGTGCACCAACTGCCTCATTTACATGAGAATACAAAGTCTTACATAAAATTATATTATCTCCATCTCCCTCTCTCACCAGTTTGCCTGCTCGCTCTTCTTCCCACTTCCTGTATTCTTCCGCAAGCTGGTGGGCAGGCTTTGACCGTTTAATGAACAGGACACTATGAAGTACCTAGGTCGATACAGGCATTGCCTTTATCTGACAGATTATTTATTATAATTACAAGAAATCTAACATAAATACAGATCAAATAATACATTACATTATAAAAGTTTGGAGAAAGAAAAAAAAAAACTTGCATGCTGCCAGGACAGACAACAGATTACTAGTAAATGTAATGTTAGCTCTGTGTTTATATAGAGAGATAACAGGCAATGTCTGAGACTGATTACTTGGAACTCAAGAGCAGATAACAGCTCTGAAAGCGGGCATAATCCAGAAAACTCAGCCCCCTCCCCTCCAGAGAGCAGTAAGTCACATCATCTGACCTAGATCTTTGCTTGAGGTCATTCGTTGTTTAATTCCATTAGAATAAAAATCAGTCCATGGTCATGTGATGGACAGACAGGTACCGAGCTTGTTACATTCACAGCACAGTAAGTTGTGTCTTGTAACAAACCATGCACCTGTGGACTGTAAGGAAACAAAGACTGACTCCAAGAGGATCTATAAAACCGTGGGGGGAAATTAAGGAGTGTTAGAAGACTTCACTTTATATTGACCAGCCCCTTTAAGCTACAAGAGTAGTTGGTCTAGTATTTCTTACACAATCTGGTTGGGATGGTCTGAATAATAGGAAAGGAATGTTATTGTCTTTAGACATCAATGAGTTTTTGTCTCGGCCTCCTAGGATTACTTCTTTCAGTTCCCTAAATCTGTAAACCATTGTACTAAACTTAGGTCTTTAAGTCCATGTTATGGATGAAGGTTGTAAGGCAGATCCCAGGTATCAGAGATGCCTCTCCGCTAAGTTGTTTTATATATACACTTCTCAACATTGAAACTTCAGCACCAACAAGGACAAGACATAAGGTTATGCAAAATGAGGAAGTAGCAGGTGATGCTAAGATCTGCAAATGATCAAGCACCTAGCTCCAATCTGTGGCCTGCGGAAGAGGCATAAAAGCCAAAACTCAGATCAAATGGTTTGGCATAATTGTGCGATGCCTCCGGTTTGCCAACGTACCAATTATCGCCAATCGTTGCAAACTAAGAGGGACAGAATCCTTGAACTGAGAGGCCTTTGGTTTATCACTGCTAGGCCCAGATGTCAGCAATGTTCAGTGTTGTGTGTCCTGGTCAGTGGAACAACAACAAACTAGATGGCAGCAAGAAGTGTTGAGTGGCAAACCTCTGGATTATCTGATTGGCACGTAGTCATCCATTCTGCACTGTAATGAGATTTGACGTCACATCCCAAGCCTTGGAGCCACAAAGTGTCATCACAAACCTCAGAAGGTGTTTGTACAACAATGGTGATCCATTGACCTCATGCCACTGTTCTCAAAGACTATGATGTGCACAGCAAGATGGCAATGGAGACAATGGCGTGGAATGGCAATGGCAAAGGAATTCAGATCAGATGTATCCATTTCTATCCCACTTTTGTCTTGAATGCAATGACAGCCAGGGACTGGTCTGAAGACCATGTGGGCAACACCATGCGCCTTCACAAAGGAATATCACACCAGTCCTACTCCAGGATTATGGTATGGCGTGGCATAATGTAGAGAAGCTAGACCCACTAGTCTTCATTTCAGGTACACTAACAGCTTGGCGTTACAAATTTTGGTCATAGAACCAGTGGTACAGCCATTTCTCTAAAATGCCCAAGGAGCAGATTTTCAAGAGGGTGCCATGCCACATGTTGCTTGGTTAATTTACTATCAGCAACCTCCATAGCATAGCATAACATGCTACAATGGCCGGCAGCATCTCTGGGCTTGTCTCAATTCGACAACATCTGGGTCAACATTGGTCGGCAATTGCAAAAGCGAGCGGCCTGGAGCCAATCTTGATGATTCTCATACCTAAGTGGTATAACTTTCCTCGGACAACCACTGACAGCATGTCAAGGTGTGAGAGTGCATGTAGTCCTGTGTGTGGCGCTCTCACATAATACTCAATAAATGTATTTGTTTATTCATTGACCCTGCAAAACTGGAACTGTTTAATAGAAAAATGGAGATCTATAGAAGGTGTATAGCTCTGCAACACCACAACAACTAGGAAGGTATATCACTAACTGAGGTGCTGCAATCCTTGAATGCCATTAAACCCCCCCAGGCATTTCTTGAAATTCAGTCTTATCTTTGCATTTATGTTTCGGAGATTACATCTAGACTGCTGATAAGGCCTGATAGTTCTGATTACTCTCTTGCCTCCGGGCTCAGAGCTGCACATTAATACGCCTATGGAAATTTTGTATCTCACAACTGAATGTAGTATGTTCACTTGATCTTTAAATGAGGGAGTCTGTCAGTAGTAAATTTGTTCTAAACCTAATCTCAGTAATCTAATGGTCATGTGATCCATCCAGGACCGGGAAATGTAGGAGCTGCTGGTTCGTATAGGAAAGAATACAAATGTTAACGTGTCCCCCAATGGTGTATGATGGCCTTAGTGGAGGCACAATGTTAAAACAATTAGAAAAATAATGTGTCGTTTTGTTTGGACTGAACATGTCCGAACCAAAACTGCTGTTATACTCTGGGGGCTCTTCCGAGTTATTGGGTCTCAGGGATCACATGATGACCTCATGGCGCATAGATGCAAGTGTTGTGATGGCGCATAACCCATGTGATCACTGAGGTCCAATCATTGACATCAGTCAGAAGACCTAAAGAGAGCAAGGAGTTGTGCTGAAACCCAGAAAACATGAGTAAGGGTATGTTCACATGGCGGAAAATGGATTCAGTGCGTGAACATAGCGTTGGGCTAGCGTCGATGGAAGGCTAATGCAGTGCCCCGGCATCCCGTCACGGCATTCTGCTTCAGATTAGGCCCGAATGAATGGACCTAATCGGGAGGGAAACTCGCGCCACGGATGCTGAGGCTGAATCCGCAGCAAGATAGGTCATGTCTAGAGATGAGCGAACACTAAAATGTTCGAGGTTCGAAATTCGATTCGAACAGCCGCTCAATGTTCGTGTGTTCGAACGGGTTTCGAACCCCATTATAGTCTATGGGAAACAGATACTCATTAAGGGGGAAACCCAAATCCGTGTCTGGAGGGTCACCAAGTCCACTATGACACCCCAGGAAATGATGCCAACACCTCTGGAATGACACTGGGACAGCAGGGGAAGCATGTCTGGGGGCATCTAACACACCAAAGACCCTCTATTACCCCAACATCACAGCCTAACAACTACACACTTTACACACTCAATACCACCTCTCTGACAGTAGGAAAACACTTTGAAACATGTGTATTTGGCACTTGCAGTGAGGAGAGCTTGTCACCAGCAGTGAATTTGGCCCTTGTAGTAAGTTGAGGTTGGCACCAACATTTGTTTTGAAAATCAGGGTGGATTGAGCCTCTAACCAGCAGAGTTTGGGCAAATTCATGGTGGAGGGAGCCTCTAAACACCCCAGTTTGGGCAAATTCATGGTGGAGGGAGCCTCTAAAAACCCCAGTTTGGACCAATTCATGGTGGAGGGAGCCTCTAACCAGCCCAGTTTGGGCAAATTCATGGTGGAGGGAGCCTCTAACCAGCCCAGTTTGGACCAATTAATGGTGGAGGGAGCCTCTAACCAGCCCAGTTTGGACCAATTAATGGTGGAGGGAGCCTCTAACCAGCCCAGTTTGGACCAATTAATGGTGGAGGGAGCCTCTAACCACCCCAGTTTGGACCAATTCATGGTGGAGGGAGCCTCTAAACAGCCAAGTTTGGACCAATTCATGGTGGAGGGAGCCTCTAAAAACCCCAGTTTGGACCAATTCATGGTGGAGGGAGCCTCTAACCAGCCCAGTTTGGGCAAATTCATGGTGGAGGGAGCCTCTAACCAGCCCAGTTTGGACCAATTAATGGTGGAGGGAGCCGCTAAACAGCCCAGTTTGGGCAAATTCATGGTGGAGGGAGCCTCTAAACAGCCCAGTTTGGACCAATTCATGGTGGAGGGAGCCTCTAAAAAACCCAGTTTGGACCAATTCATGGTGGAGGGAGCCTCTAAACAGCCCAGTTTGGGCAAATTCATGGTGGAGGGAGCCTCTAACCAGCCCAGTTTGGACCAATTAATGGTGGAGGGAGCCTCTAACCAGCCCAGTTTGGACCAATTAATGGTGGAGGGAGCCTCTAACCAGCCCAGTTTGGACCAATTAATGGTGGAGGGAGCCTCTAACCAGCCCAGTTTGGACCAATTAATGGTGGAGGGAGCCTCTAACCACCCCAGTTTGGACCAATTCATGGTGGAGGGAGCCTCTAAACAGCCAAGTTTGGACCAATTCATGGTGGAGGGAGCCTCTAAAAACCCCAGTTTGGACCAATTCATGGTGGAGGGAGCCTCTAACCAGCCCAGTTTGGGCAAATTCATGGTGGAGGGAGCCTCTAAACAGCCCAGTTTGGGCAAATTCATGGTGGAGGGAGCCTCTAACCAGCCCAGTTTGGACCAATTAATGGTGGAGGGAGCCGCTAAACAGCCCAGTTTGGGCAAATTCATGGTGGAGGGAGCCTCTAAACAGCCCAGTTTGGACCAATTCATGGTGGAGGGAGCCTCTAAAAAACCCAGTTTGGACCAATTCATGGTGGAGGGAGCCTCTAAACAGCCCAGTTTGGGCAAATTCATGGTGGAGGGAGCCTCTAACCAGCCCAGTTTGGACCAATTAATGGTGGAGGGAGCCTCTAAACAGCCAAGTTTTGGGAAATTCATGGTGGAGGGAGCCTCTAACCAGCCCAGTTTGGACCAATTAATGGTAGAGGGAGCCTCTAAACAGCCCAGTTTGGACCAATTCATGGTGGAGGGAGCCTCTAAACAGCCCAGTTTGGGCAAATTCATGGTGGAGGGAGCCTCTAAAAAACCCAGTTTGGACCAATTCATGGTGGAGGGAGCCTCTAACCAGCCCAGTTTGGACCAATTAATGGTGGAGGGAGCCTCTAAACAGCCAAGTTTTGGGAAATTCATGGTGGAGGGAGCCTCTAACCAGCCCAGTTTGGACCAATTAATGGTGGAGGGAGCCTCTAACCAGCCCAGTTTGGGCAAATTCATGGTGGAGGGAGCCTCTAAACAGCCCAGTTTGGACCAATTCATGGTGGAGGGAGCCTCTAAAAAACCCAGTTTGGACCAATTCATGGTGGAGGGAGCCTCTAAACAGCCCAGTTTGGGCAAATTCATGGTGGAGGGAGCCTCTAACCAGCAGAGTTGTGGGAAAGCAGGGTGGAGGGAGCCTCTAACCAGCAGAGTTGGTGGAAATCAGGGTGGAGGGAGCCTCTAACCAGCAGAGTTGGGGGAAATCATGTTGGAGGGAGCCTAGTATTAGCAGAATTGTGCAACGCTTATGGTGGATGAGTATGAGGATGCGGAGGAATTGGAGAGGTTGAGTACAGACATGGAGTTTCATGTTGGGGTGCTTTACACAGGTGGGCACAAAAATGAAGGCTCTATCCAGTGGTGGTTCATTTTTATCAAAGTGAGCCGGTCGGCACTCTCAGCTGACAGACGGGTGCGCTTGTCAGTGATGATGCCACCGGCTGCACTGAACACCCTCTCAGATAGGACGCTGGCGGCAGGACAGGACAGCACCTCCAAGGCATATAGGGCAAGTTCAAGCAACAGGTCCAACTTCGACACCCAATACGTGTAGGGCGCAGAGGGGTCGGAGAGGACAGGGCTGTGGTCGGAAAGGTATTCCCGCAACATGCGCCTATACTTCTCACGCCTGGTGACACTAGGACCCTCCGTGGCGGCACTTTGGCGAGGGGGTGCCATCAAGGTGTCCCAGACCTTAGACAGTGTGCCCCTCGTTTGTGTGGACCGGTGAGAACTTGGTTGCCTACTGGAGGAACTGCCCTCCCTGCCGCCAACGTCACATGCTGGAAACATCTCCATCATATTCTGCACCAATTGCCTGTGGCAAGCATTGATGCGATTGGCCCTCCCCTCTACCGGAATAAAAGACGAGATGTTGTTTTTATACCGGGGGTCAAGGATAGCAAAGATCCAGTACTGGTTGTCCTCCATGATTTTGACAATACGCTTGTCGGTTGTAAAGCACCCCAACATGAACTCAGCCATGTCTGCCACAGTGTTAGTTGGCATGACTCCTCTGGCCCCACCGGAAAGTTCAATCTCCATTTCCTCCTCATCCTCCATGTCTACCCATCCGCGCTGCAACAATGGGACGATTCGAAGTTGCCCGGAAGCCTCCTGTATCACCATCACATCATCGGACAACTCTTCTTCCTCCTCCTCCTCCTCCTCCATTAAACGCAGTGAAGCGGACAGATGTGTGGACCTACTCTCCAGCTGTGACGGATCGGATGCTATCCCTAACTCCTCTGTGTGATCTGAGTTATCCCTGATGTCAATCAGGGATTCTCTCAGAACACACAAGAGCGGGATTGTAAGGCTCACCATCGCATCCTCAGAGCTCACCCTCCTTGTGGACTCCTCAAAGACCCGTAGGATGTCACAAAGGTCTCTCATCCATGGCCACTCATGGATGTGAAACTGAGGCAGCTGACTTTGTGGCACCCTAGGGTTTTGTAGCTGGTATTCCATCAAAGGTCTCTGCTGCTCAACCACTCTATTCAACATCTGAAACGTTGAGTTCCAGCGTGTGGGGACGTCGCACAAAAGCCGGTGTTGTGGCACATGCAGGCGTTGCTGGAGAGATTTTAAGCTAGCAGCGGCTACTGTCGACTTGCGAAAGTGGGCGCACATGCGCCGCACTTTCACCAGTAGCTCTGGAACATTGGGGTAGCTCTTTAGGAAACGTTGCACCACTAGGTTGAAGACGTGGGCCAGGCATGGAACATGTTGGAGTCCGGCAAGCTCCAGAGCTGCTACCAGGTTCCGGCCGTTATCACAAACGACCATGCCTGGGCCCAGGTGCAGCGGCTCAAACCATATTGCCGTCTCATCGAGGAGGGCATCCCTCACCTCGGAGGCAGTGTGCTGTCTGTCCCCCAAGCTGATCAGCTTCAGCACAGCCTGCTGACGTCTACCAACGCCAGTGCTGCAACGTTTCCAACTCGTAGCTGGGGTCAATCTAACAGCGGAGGAGGAGGCGGTGGCGGAGGAGGAGGCGGTAGAGGAGGAGGAGGAGGAGGGGGGTGTTCTTCTCGTGTCCCTGCCAGGAATGTTAGGCGGGGAGACGAGGTACACCGGGCCAGTTTGGGAAGCAGTCCCAGCCTCAACTACATTCACCCAGTGTGCCGTCAGTGAAATGTAGCGTCCCTGTCCGCATGCACTTGTCCACGCGTCGGTGGTCAAGTGGACCTTTGTGCAAAGCGCGGAACTAAGGGCCCGCCTGATGTTGAGTGACACGTGCTGGTGCAAGGCGGGGACGGCACACCGGGAGAAGTAGTAACGGCTAGGGACGGCATAGCGAGGTGCCGCAGTTGCCATCAGGTCCAGGAAGGCGGGAGTTTCAACAAGCCGGAACGCCAACATCTCCTGGGCCAGCAGTTTAGCGATGTTGGCGTTCAAGGCTTGCGCGTGTGGGTGGTTAGCAGTGTATTTCTGCCGCCGCTCCAATGTCTGAGAGATGGTGGGTTGTTGTAAAGAAACGCCTGATGGTGCCTTTGATGGTGCAGGAGAAGGAGATAAGACAGGACCAGGGGAGGATGAGGTAGAAGTCAACAAAGTGGCGGAGGCAGATGAAGTGGTGTCCTGGCTCGTCCTCTGGAGTGCATCGCCAGCACAGTCAGCAGTGGCAGTGGCAGAGGCAGAGGCAGTGGCAGAGGCAGTGGCAGTGGCGTGAACGGCAGGCGGCCTTTGTCCTGCCGTTGCTGCCTGCCACTGATTCCAGTGCTTGGATTCCAAATGACGGCGCATTGAAGTGGTGGACAGGTTGCTCTTCTCAGAGCCCCTAATCAATTTCGAGAGGCAAATTGTGCAGACAACACTATATCTGTCCTCGGCGCATTCCTTGAAAAAACTCCACACCTTCGAGAAACGTGCCCTCGAGGTGGGAGTTTTTCGGGGCTGGGTACGAACTGGAACATCTTGGGAGATTCCGGGTGTGGCCTGGCTTCGCCTAAGCTGCTGACCTCTGCCTCTGCCTCTAGCTACCCTTTTTGGTGCTGCACCTGCCTCAACATCCACACTACTTTCCCCGCTTGACATCCCCCCTGTCCAGGTCGGGTCAGTGTCCTCATCATCCACCACTTCCTCTTCCAACTCCTGTCTCATCTCCTCCTCCCGCACAATGCGCCGGTCAACTGGATGCCCTGACGGCAACTGCGTCACATCATCGTCGATGAGGGTGGGTTGCTGGTCATCCACCACCAAATCGAACGGAGATGGAGGAGACTCTAGTGTTTGAGCATCTGGACACAGATGCTCCTCTGTTAGGTTCGTGGAATCGTGACGTGGAGAGGCAGGTTGAGGGACAATGAAAGGAGCGGAGAACAGCTCTGGGGAGCAGGGACAGTTTGGGTTATTGTTCTGTAAAGCTTCGGAATTTTGGGAGGAAGGAAGACAAGACTGTTGGGTAATAGGAGGAGAGGAGGCAGAGTCTGACTGGCTGCTGGACAATGTGCTGTAAGCGTTCTCTGACAGCCATTGCAAGACCTGTTCCTGGTTCTCGGGCCTACTAAGGTTTGTACCCTGCAGTTTAGTTAATGTGGCAAGCAACCCTGGCACTGTGGAGTGGCGCAATGCTTGCTGCCCCACAGGAGTAGGCACGGGACGCCCTGTGGCTTCACTGCTACCTTGCTCCCCAGAACCATTCCCCCGACCTCGCCCACGGCCTCGTCCACGTCCCTTTCCGGGAGCCTTGCGCATTTTGAATTCCTAGTTAGAAATTGGCACTGTATACCAGTAGTAAAAATTGTGGGTGCACGTAACCCCAATATATTCTTTGAATTCCCAGTCAGACAATGGCACTGTATACCAGTAGTAAAAATTGTGGGTGCACGTAACCCCAATATATTCTTTGAATTACCAGTCAGAAACTGGCACTATATGGCAGTAGCAAGAAATGAGGGTATTTGTATTCCCAATATATTCTTTAAATTCCCAGTCAGACACTGGCACTATATGGCAGTAGCAAGAAATGAGGGTATTTGTATTCCCAATATATTCTTTGAATTCCCAGTCAGACAATGGCACTGTATACCAGTAGTAAAAATTGTGGGTGCACGTAACCCCAATATATTCTTTGAATTCCCAGTCAGACACTGGCACTATATGGCAGTAGCAAGAAATGAGGGTATTTGTATTCCCAATATATTCTTTGAATTCCCAGTCAGACAATGGCACTGTATACCAGTAGTAAAAATTGTGGGTGCACGTAACCCCAATATATTCTTTGAATTCCCAGTCAGACACTGGCACTATATGGCAGTAGCAAGAAATGAGGGTATTTGTATTCCCAATATACTCTTTGAATTCCCAGTCAGACAATGGCACTGTATACCAGTAGTAAAAATTGTGGGTGCACGTAACCCCAATATATTCTTTGAATTACCAGTCAGAAACTGGCACTATATGGCAGTAGCAAGAAATGAGGGTATTTATAACCCCAATATATTCTTTGAATTCCCAGTCAGACAATGGCACTGTATACCAGTAGTAAAAATTGTGGGTGCACGTAACCCCAATATATTCTTTGAATTCCCAGTCAGACACTGGCACTATATGGCAGTAGCAAGAAATGAGGGTATTTGTATTCCCAATATACTCTTTGAATTCCCAGTCAGACAATGGCACTGTATACCAGTAGTAAAAATTGTGGGTGCACGTAACCCCAATATATTCTTTGAATTCCCAGTCAGACACTGGCACTATATGGCAGTAGCAAGAAATGAGGGTATTTGTATTCCCAATATACTCTTTGAATTCCCAGTCAGACAATGGCACTGTATACCAGTAGTAAAAATTGTGGGTGCACGTAACCACAATATATTCTTTGAATTACCAGTCAGAAACTGGCACTATATGGCAGTAGCAAGAAATGAGGGTATTTATAACCCCAATATATTCTTTGAATTCCCAGTCAGACAATGGCACTGTATACCAGTAGTAAATATTGTGGGTGCACGTAACCCCAATATATTCTTTGAATTACCAGTCAGAAACTGGCACTATATGGCAGTAGCAAGAAATGAGGGTATTTGTATTCCCAATATATTCTTTGAATTCCCAGTCAGACACTGGCACTATATGGCAGTAGCAAGAAATGAGGGTATTTGTATTCCCAATATATTCTTTGAATTCCCAGTCAGACAATGGCACTGTATACCAGTAGTAAAAATTGTGGGTGCACGTAACCCCAATATATTCTTTGAATTCCCAGTCAGACACTGGCACTATATGGCAGTAGCAAGAAATGAGGGTATTTGTATTCCCAATATATTCTTTGAATTCCCAGTCAGACAATGGCACTGTATACCAGTAGTAAAAATTGTGGGTGCACGTAACCCCAATATATTCTTTGAATTACCAGTCAGAAACTGGCACTATATGGCAGTAGCAAGAAATGAGGGTATTTATAACCCCAATATATTCTTTGAATTCCCAGTCAGACAATGGCACTGTATACCAGTAGTAAAAATTGTGGGTGCACGTAACCCCAATATATTCTTTGAATTCCCAGTCAGACACTGGCACTATATGGCAGTAGCAAGAAATGAGGGTATTTGTATTCCCAATATACTCTTTGAATTCCCAGTCAGACAATGGCACTGTATACCAGTAGTAAAAATTGTGGGTGCACGTAACCACAATATATTCTTTGAATTACCAGTCAGAAACTGGCACTATATGGCAGTAGCAAGAAATGAGGGTATTTATAACCCCAATATATTCTTTGAATTCCCAGTCAGACAATGGCACTGTATACCAGTAGTAAAAATTGTGGGTGCACGTAACCCCAATATATTCTTTGAATTACCAGTCAGAAACTGGCACTATATGGCAGTAGCAAGAAATGAGGGTATTTGTATTCCCAATATATTCTTTGAATTCCCAGTCAGACAATGGCACTGTATACCAGTAGTAAAAATTGTGGGTGCACGTAACCCCAATATATTCTTTGAATTCCCAGTCAGACACTGGCACTATATGGCAGTAGCAAGAAATGAGGGTATTTGTATTCCCAATATACTCTTTGAATTCCCAGTCAGACAATGGCACTGTATACCAGTAGTAAAAATTGTGGGTGCACGTAACCCCAATATATTCTTTGAATTACCAGTCAGAAAATGGCACTATATGGCAGTAGCAAGAAATGAGGGTATTTATAACCCCAATATATTCTTTGAATTCCCAGTCAGACAATGGTACTGTATACCAGTAGTAAAAATTGTGGGTGCACGTAACCCCAATATATTCTTTGAATTACCAGTCAGACACTGGCACTATATGGCAGTAGCAAGAAATGAGGGTATTTGTATTCCCAATATATTCTTTGAATTCCCAGTCAGACAATGGCACTGTATACCAGTAGTAAAAATTGTGGGTGTATATAGCCCCAATTCTATTGCTAGGGGACTTGCAGGGTATTTCTGGGGTGAAGGTGGGGGGGCACACCGTTGGAACGGGTATCGGGGTATATATCGGGTATACGGGAATACACTGACAGTGTATTCCATTCAGGATCCTGGGAAAGCTGGGTTGCGGCGATTGAGCCCGTCAGTGCCACGTTACACTGACAAGCTTCTCCCTGGAATTTAGCTCTTACAAGAGCTGTTGGTTGTCTTCTCCTTCCTATCCTAGCCTGTCCCTGCCTACCCAGAATCTAAGCCCTAGCTAGCTGGACGGAAACCTCCGTCCTCGGTGAATTGCAAGCTCAGAATGACGCGAACCTGGGCGGCGCTGTTCTTTTAAATTAGAGGTCACATGTTTTCGGCAGCCAATGGGTTTTGCCTACTTTTCTCAACGTCACCGGTGTCGTAGTTCCTGTCCCACCTACCCTGCGCTGTTATTGGAGCAAAAAAGGCGCCAGGGAAGGTGGGAGGGGAATCGAGTAATGGCGCACTTTACCACGCGGTGTTCGATTCGATTCGAACATGCCGAACAGCCTAATATCCGATCGAACATGAGTTCGATAGAACACTGTTCGCTCATCTCTAGTCATGTCGCTTCTTTTTTCCGCTAGTAGCTAGCAGAAAAAAGAAGCGAGCGGCTCCCAGTGAAGTCAATGGGAGCTGGTTTGGCAGGCGGATTTTGAGGCGGATTCCACGTCCAAAAACCACAGCCTAACAGTTTTTTTTCCCATGTTTGATCACCTCCCCTGGATCTCCACTAATCATACTCCGGGTCTGAAGAGACTGCATTATATAAGAATATCAATTTCAATTGGGATGTATTTGGTCCGAATGAAACTGCGGGCGGAACCTGACAAATATTGTAAGAACTGAACCAAAATAACCAACGTGACCAAAATCAAATCAGTTATCGGGGGTGACCTTCGCTGGATGATTGATATCTGTATGTGTAACTGCACCCTTACTCATGACTCAAGCATGGAATTCAATATTTACTGCCTTCATGTATTTTTTTTTTTTTTAATAATTTATTTATTTGACAAAAAGTAGAAAAATCTACGAAGCCTAAATTGCTGCTTCCATTTACAAATGAAGAAAGCCGCGGCAAACAGGCTCCGATTTACAGCTCTTATTGAAAGATCGAGGATAGATTGAATAATAATGAAGAGGGGACAGTATCGCTGCTTCTCCTAAAGAATATCCCATTGAAAGCCTTTGGCAGCAAAGAGCACAAAGCGTCTATTTACTGCCATGAGTAATGTGCGATTGCGTAATCCCAGCATGACAGACAGCGAGAATACCAATGACACCATTAGCCATATATTGCTCTTTGTCACTATATTCTTTATTAGGAGATATCTTATAGAATTTATTCTTTAATACGGCGAATATTTGGGTTTCCTATGTCCTTTATTTCTCCCAGCCCTATAAATCTTGTTCTGTTAGTGATAGGATTCTATGGCCATGCACTTACATGAAGCAGTAAGATATTACATGAATGTAAATGAGAGCAGTAAAAATCTTATTCTGTATTTTTGTGTTAAACAATGGTTCTTTCCACTAGAGACAGTCTTCATAGATTGTGTCTCTTAGTGCAGAAATCATTTGACATATTGTAGGATATTTATAAAGAATTAGAATAAAAAGAATTTTTAAAGAATTTTTGTAACCGCAAAGTAAGTCGGTCGTTGTAGACTCTCTTTAAAGTGAGTCTGTCACCAGATACAAAGGTTACAAAGTGTTTTCCCCTTGTGTATTGGCGTCTCCGTTACAGAGAGATTGACATTTTTGTTGCTGCACAAATATGGAACATGAGCATTACCTCTTTGGAGCAATGACAACACCCTCGGTGCTCCAAAGAGCTGATTTTCATATTGACAAAAATGCTAATATGTCTGCAACTGTTCCACCACTTCTCAAGGGGAAAACGTATCTTTCTACGTAACTGGGTTGATAAACGGACTCTGTCACCAGGACCCGGGATAAGATGGTTGTCCTAATAGGGCAAAAGGAGTAATGTCTTGTGACCACCACAGTCAATGGAAAAAGTGGGGTCCCTACATGAAAAAAAAATTGAAGCTATGATTACACTGTATAAGGCCTTATTCACAGGTCTGTGTTTTACATCATTAATTGTTTGCCAAGACCAGGAGCATGCTGAAAATACAGAATAGGTGTAAATATTTCTTTCCATTGCAGAAGACTCTATGTAGTCTTTACCCCTGGTTGCGTCTCATAATCAGGGATGCAAATCATTAACCAAGACACTGACATGTGAACAAGGTCACATTTCCCTACAGAGCAGTGTTCTGCACATACAGTAGTGTATGTAACATACACTTGCAACATCATAAATCAATGTTTTTAGAAGGACTGATATTTCTACATAGCAAATTATTTACTTGTAAGTGTACTGTTACTATTAGAAGATGTGACATTACTAGTGAGTACTGCTACAATCCATTAAAGAGGACCTTCCATGGTTTGGTGCACAGGCAGTTCTACTGTATATACTACTGGAAAGCCAACAGTGCGCTGAATTCAGGCTTTCCCGATCTGTGCCCCGGGTGAAGAGCTTTCGGTCCTGGTACCGTAGCTCTTCACAGTCAGAAGGGCGTTCCTGACAGTCTGTCAGGAACGTCCTTCTTCACAGCAGCTCCAATAGCGCTGTACAGTGTGAGCGGGGAGGAACGCCCCCTCCCCTCCCGATAATACTTGTCTATAGATGAGCACTGTGAGCAGAGGGAGGGGGCGTTCCTCCCGGTCTCAGAGCACAGCGCTATTGGTGCTGCTGTACAGAAGGACGTTTCTGACAGAGTGTCAGGAACGCCCTTCTGACTGTGAAGAGCTACGGTACCGGGTCCAATAGCTCGTCACCCGGAGTACAGATTGGGAAAGCCGACAGTGCGCTGAATTCAGCAGTATATAGAGCCTGTGCCCCAAACCATGAAAGGTCCTCTTTAAGTGAATCCAAAGTATAACTTCCTCCAAATTCCTGTAGAAAAAAGACATCCCGAAAAATTTGACAAGGAACACATTTACTGGCCCAAAGAGAAATGGTGCAACATTTTGTGGATCGATGAAAGCAAAATTGTTCTTTTTCAGTCTAGTGACTGGAGACAGTATGTGAAACGACCCCGAAGCACCGAATTCAAGGCACAGTAACTATGAAGCTATTATAGCACAATTTTGCAAAAATCATGATATGGAGATATTTCTGATAACATGATGCTGGGTCTGTTTATCTCATCTGAGGAATCGTGGATCAGTTTGAATATATCAAATTACTTGAGGAGATCATGTTGCTCTGTGCCAATGAAGAAATGACCCAAAAAACATCAGTAATGAACAACATTTTAGTTATAGGCTCACAGTATTGAGGTAATGCAGAGGCCAGCCCAATCCCTTGTCCTCAATCCCACAGAGAGCTTGTAGGGTGAAAAAATAAAATGAGGTTCATAAGGCAAAACCAAAAAGGCAAAAGAACTGTTGAATAGAGTCCAATTCCTGGACTGGAATACCTTCGGAAGTAAAATCAAATCTAAACATTTTTGTCACTTTACACATTCAATTTTAAGTTTTCACAGAAAAATTATGTTACTGCTATTTTGTAATAAACCCTCCTCTGTTCACACTCCTGCATTACTCCACAGGATATGATTCCATATCGGACTGTAACTCTATATGTCCAGGCGCCTGCACGTTAAAGGACACTGACTGGAGACGGCTCATACAGCTTTATTTGTGTAATGACAGTAACCTCTATTGCAAAAATGTCTGGACCATTGTATAAGCAATGCTACCTCCGATGCCGCCCCTGCTACCTCTTATGTCACCCCCTCTACCTCATAGATTGTAAGCTCTTGTGAGCAGGGCCCTCAGTCCCATTGTGTGAACTGACTATTACTTGGTAATGTCTGTACTTGAATCCTACAATTTGTAAAGTGCAGCAGAATATGTTGGTGTTATATAAATAAAATGTATTATTATTATTATTATTATATGTATTATCGTCAAATACAACTTAACCTAGTAATAAAGACAGGACTATTGTGACATCACCACAAGGCACTTAAGTGTCATTATTACAAAAAACAGAGCTAAGGGATTATGGCAAACACTATTGTCGCATCATCATAAAAACACACAGTAGTCAAGGAGTAATGACAAACTATAGTGTGACATCACCGCAAAAGACTCTGCCTAGAAAAGAGACAAACACTATCATTACAGGATGACACTCTATAAATGAATGCAGAGCTTTATTGCAGTCATAATAATACAACACAGGCAATGAATAAATATAAGCGCTATCATAATATCAAAAAGGACATAGCCAGGGAGTAAGGACAAACACTATAGTGACAACATTGCCTAAAAATGAATCAAATATGGGCCCACTTCTGTGCAAGAATTCTGACATAGAAAGATTAGCAAATTCTTCATTGATGTCTAGACTGTCCATAGGTAAAGAGTTACCATGGACCAGCCTGCGGTCCCATATATTTCCATGCACGCCATAAAGCGCCCATAACACTGTTCATAAGGTGCCAAGCTTCCAGAATACCCCCAATGCTGGGGGTCCCGAGGAAAAGTCTATAGAGTACCAAGGTGTTTTCCAGGCTGATCCTGCGAATATGAGATTTTGTCATATAGGAAATAATAAATTCTCCCCTATGCAGAGGCGTAACTAGGGGTTCAGCACGGGAGGAGGTGAACGTGGCTAATTGGGCACCCAAATCAGATTATACTATATAATCAGTATATGGTGACAATATAGTGATCGATACCAGCTCTACACAGGTCTCAGGGTAACTTGTAGGCCTCAAGTGGCTTGTGGCCTAAGAACTGCAGGGTTAGGCAGGGAAGTATGGATGATTTGAATGGGACGCCGCGCAAGGAGGAGATAACCTTGGTGGATATAGAGTGGGGGTATCTGCTCGTCAGTAGCCGCCATATCAGTAGCAATGGAGACGTGGTAATAGAGCATCGTGTGTTCGTGTAAACACCTTTATTGTATTGGGCCGTTCTATCATTCAAACACAGACGTTTCCGGAATCATTTCAATGTTGGCCGTCATGGTCGTGTTCTGAAGTTTGACACGATAATGAAGTGGGTGAATCACGTTCAACAAACAGGTTCTTTGAGACCCGGAACTGCACGAGGAGGTGACCGAACGGTACGGAGGCCGAAAACATCGAAAGGGTGCGCCAAGCAATTGAAGCCAGCCCTCGATGTTTGGTCGTAATCTATGTTTTCATTTCTTTTTTCTGTTGTTTTTCTCTGATTTTTATAATGGCTGCATCCAAGCTACACATTCGGAAAAAAAATGTGAGTTTCGTTGAAAAATGAGTGTGTAACTGTTATTTCAAACCATCCTTACCTTCCCGCCTAACCCTGTACTTAGTAGTAGAGCAGGAGCGAGAGACTTTCTCCCTATACTATGCATTTCAACTGCATCAGTGTTGTGCAGATGCCAATTCGGTTGTATATGTAGCTTATGTTGCAGGGGATGGGCTCCGAGTCAGTGGGCCTTGGGCTGTCCCCTCCCAAGCTACACCGCTGTTCCTATGGGTTCATCCTCTAAGGCCTACATAAATGGGTATTACAGAAAAGGTCGAAGTGTTTCCTCAATTAAAGGGCTTGTCCAGGTATTTCAGAAATCCCAGAGGACACCTGAGGTTTTGTCATGTTTCAACATTCCTGGCCTTCCTCAGGAATTGCTGAAATTCTTGGACATCCATTTAATGGGCGCCTTGGGCAGTACTTGGTTTTGCATTGTCCAGAAGCCTGTAGAAAAGTACCAGACCCCCTATATGGCCATACATGCCGGGACTTTGTGCCCACTGGTAAGGGCCAGCAATATTAGAGCTGCAAGGTAGTGAATGAGCCAGCTCTTTGATGCGAACAACGGGTGTCAACTCCTGGCTGAGAGCGGATACCCCACTTATTCCAGCCCCACATGGCTAACCCTGCCCTTACAGGTCACTGAGCCTCATTTTAATCTTATATTATGATGTCCTGTGGCTAACAGCAGCCAGGTCTCATAGATTGTAAGCTCTTGCGAGCAGGGCCCTCAGTCCTATTGTGTGAAATGACTTTCTTTCTAATATATCTTTTTGTCTGTACGTGAATCCTACAAATTGTACAGCGCTGCGGAATATGTTGGCGCTATATAAATACAATTTATTATCATATAGGTCATATTGTTGGGGTAAAAGGAGGAGTAAATGGGGTTGTCTTACTGTCTACACTAGTAATATAGAAGGAGACATTCAGCAGCCAAAAGAGACGTCTCTTTTTAGAAAGCGGATCCAAATAATTCATCTGACTAAAAAGAGCCGAAGTTCCCATCGCTAATGTGAGGAGCCATTACTGTGCCATAGGCTTCAATGGGGATGGAAACATTATTGGGTATATAAAACATGCAGCAGCTGATCTGCGGAGGTGCCAGGCGTCAGACCGTCACAGATCTAATATTAAAAAGATAATACATCAACATTAGAAAGTGGATGACCCCATTTTTACTATATATTTTATTTCCCTCTCCTTCCATTGAGCCTCTCTGCAGCAGGTACATGAGGAGATGCTGCTGTGCTGTCCATTACTAACACTACAACACCTTATGCACATGGTGCTGTATTCTGGGACTGTTCAGGAGCTCCCCATATGCTATAGGGGATGCACATTATAGTATCAGCACATGCACATGGTGCTATATTCTGGGACTATTCAGGGGCTCCCCATTATGCTATAGGGGTTGCACATTATAGTATCAGCACATACACATGGTGCTGTATTCTGGGACTGTTCAGGAGCTCCCCATATGCTATAGTATAGGGCATGCACATTATAGTATCAGCACATACACATGGTGCTGTATTCTGGGACTATTCAGGAGCTCCCCATATGCTATAGTATAGGGGATGCACATTACAGTATCAGCACATACACATGGTGCTGTATTCTGGGACTATTCAGGAGCTCCCCATATGCTATAGTATAGGGCATGCACATTATAGTATCAGCACATACACATGGTGCTGTATTCTGGGACTTATTCAGGAGCTCCCCATATGCTATAGTATAGGGGATGCACATTACAGTATCAGCACATACACATGGTGCTATATTCTGGGACTATTCAGGGGCTCCCCATTATGCTATAGGGGCTGCACATTATAGTATCAGCACATACACATGGTGCTATATTCTGGGACTATTCAGGGGCTCCCCATTATGCTATAGGGGTTGCACATTATAGTATCAGCACATACACATGGTGCTGTATTCTGGGACTGTTCAGGAGCTCCCCATATGCTATAGGGGATGCACATTATAGTATCAGCACATGCACATGGTGCTATATTCTGGGACTATTCAGGGGCTCCCCATTATGCTATAGGGGTTGCACATTATAGTATCAGCACATACACATGGTGCTGTATTCTGGGACTATTCAGGGGCTCCCCATTATGCTATAGGGGATGCACATTATAGTATCAGCACATGCACATGGTGCTATATTCTGGGACTATTCAGGGGCTCCCCATTATGCTATAGGGGTTGCACATTATAGTATCAGCACATACACATGGTGCTGTATTCTGGGACTGTTCAGGAGCTCCCCATATGCTATAGTATAGGGCATGCACATTATAGTATCAGCACATACACATGGTGCTGTATTCTGGGACTGTTCAGGAGCTCCCCATATGCTATAGTATAGGGCATGCACATTATAGTATCAGCACATACACATGGTGCTGTATTCTGGGACTATTCAGGAGCTCCCCATATGCTATAGTATAGGGGATGCACATTACAGTATCAGCACATACACATGGTGCTATATTCTGGGACTATTCAGGGGCTCCCCATTATGCTATAGGGGCTCCACATTATAGTATCAGCACATACACATGGTGCTGTATTCTGGGACTATTCAGGAGCTCCCCATATGCTATAGTATAGGGGATGCACATTACAGTATCAGCACATACACATGGTGCTATATTCTGGGACTATTCAGGGGCTCCCCATTATGCTATAGGGGCTGCACATTATAGTATCAGCACATACACATGGTGCTGTATTCTGGGACTATTCAGGAGCTCCCCATATGCTATAGTATAGGGGATGCACATTACAGTATCAGCACATACACATGGTGCTATATTCTGGGACTATTCAGGAGCTCCCCATATGCTATAGGGGCTGCACATTATAGTATCAGCACATACACATGGTGCTGTATTCTGGGACTATTCAGGAGCTCCCCATATGCTATAGTATAGGGCATGCACATTACAGTATCAGCACATACACATGGTGCTGTATTCTGGGACTATTCAGGAGCTCCCCATATGCTATAGTATAGGGCATGCACATTATAGTATCAGCACATACACATGGTGCTATATTCTGGGACTATTCAGGAGCTCCCCATATGCTATAGTATAGGGCATGCACATTACAGTATCAGCACATACACATGGTGCTGTATTCTGGGACTATTCAGGAGCTCCCCATATGCTATAGGGGCTGCACATTATAGTATCAGCACATACACATGGTGCTGTATTCTGGGACTGTTCAGGAGCTCCCCATATGCTATAGTATAGGGCATGCACATTATAGTATCAGCACATACACATGGTGCTGTATTCTGGGACTGTTCAGGAGCTCCCCCATATGCTATAGTATAGGGCATGCACATTATAGTATCAGCACATACACATGGTGCTGTATTCTGGGACTATTCAGGAGCTCCCCATATGCTATAGTATAGGGCATGCACATTACAGTATCAGCACATACACATGGTGCTATATTCTGGGACTATTCAGGGGCTCCCCATTATGCTATAGGGGCTGCACATTATAGTATCAGCACATACACATGGTGCTGTATTCTGGGACTATTCAGGAGCTCCCCATATGCTATAGTATAGGGCATGCACATTACAGTATCAGCACATACACATGGTGCTATATTCTGGGACTGTTCAGGAGCTCCCCATTATGCTATAGGGGCTGCACATTACAGTATCAGCACATACACATGGTGCTGTATTCTGGGACTATTCAGGAGCTCCCCATATGCTATAGGGGCTGCACATTATAGTATCAGCACATGCACATGGTGCTGTATTCTGGGACTATTCAGGAGCTCCCCATATGCTATAGTATAGGGGATGCACATTACAGTATCAGCACATACACATGGTGCTATATTCTGGGACTATTCAGGGGCTCCCCATTATGCTATAGGGGCTGCACATTATAGTATCAGCACATACACATGGTGCTGTATTCTGGGACTATTCAGGAGCTCCCCATATGCTATAGTATAGGGGCTGCACATTATAGTATCAGCACATACACATGGTGCTGTATTCTGGGACTATTCAGGAGCTCCCCATATGCTATAGTATAGGGGATGCACATTACAGTATCAGAACATGCACAGCAGCTCTGCC
The DNA here is from genome assembly GCF_031893055.1 of Leptodactylus fuscus. Taxonomy (NCBI): domain Eukaryota; kingdom Metazoa; phylum Chordata; class Amphibia; order Anura; family Leptodactylidae; genus Leptodactylus; species Leptodactylus fuscus. The sequence goes on along the minus strand of NC_134275.1, from coordinate 13,437,280 downwards.
TCTTCCCTCCACTGCATTCACAACAGTCACGCCCCGCCCATTTCTTTCCCATCACTCCTCTTGGCGCCTACACTGTACAGGAAGCGGAAGTGCGTGCGTTCCACCGTTGCGTTCCACTTCTCCTGTCCGGGAGTTTTCCGGCTTTAAGCCACTGACTTCCGGTGCATCATGTCGGACTCGGAGAGTGATGAGGAGCGGCCGTTCTCTATCACAGGCTTTCTGTTCGGGAATATAAATGAAGACGGACAGCTGGAGGATGACTCGGTGCTGGATAAGGTGAGCGCCGCCTTGTGGGCTGGTGACTGGCGCCTCCATGGCTTTGCTGATCGTTGTGGTTGTTTTGTTTGTAGTGGTCAGTGCAGCCATCTGTGTCTGACCCTAAACCTAATGGTGAGACCTGATAGAGTCAGGAGGAATGGTGAGGGGACATCTTGGTTCTTGTAGTTCAGTTGCCTTAGAGACTGCTCAGATCTCAGTGTTTATGGTGTTCTCTGTATGTGTATAGGGACAGCTTTTATGGCCGTTCACCTCATCCCTCGCCCACAATCACGTCACGTACTGATGGTCTGATCTTACTACATGTATGCATGTAGGGGTCCATGATAAAACTGCAGGGACATCACATGAATCTGTGCACCATCCGTGTCCTCCAAAGACATGTATAATATCATTCATGAGTGCGGGCCACAAAACGGACTGGAATAAGATCCATCCTGAGTTTTGCCCTTAGGCTCACGGTCCCACACACAGGCCTGTGATAATACCCGTCCTGTGTATGATACCGTAAGAAGATAACGGGTTACTGTGCGTGCTATTGCAGACACAGACGAGCACCCAGTCGTGTACATGCAGCCTAACAAGCAGCAACTCTGCAAAGATAAGATCAGTGAGTGTTCTACACCCGGTCACCACACTGATCAGCTCTTTACAGGGTCTGCACCCCTTAAGTGAATTTTGTTAACCCGTCTCAGTTTGCACTGCACACGGTCTGTTTTATAGTGACTGTGCAACATAACTACAGCTGATCAGCAGAGGTCCCAGGTATCAGACTGTCACTGAAATGTTATCGATGACTTACTTTGAGGATAGATAGATAGATAGATAGATAGATAGAGAATCTCAGCACTACATAGAACATTAATATCCTGGAGAGCGTTTAGCTGAGACAGAAGGAAGCTTGCCTCCTCACCCTTTCCTGGCATGCTCCACTTTCCTGCCACACTATAAAGACATACTGATGGAGAACTTACACATGGACACTGTTTTCTCTGACAACTTTTGGTGGTCTCTGTGATGGGTTCTTTAACAGAGACTCTGACACTGATGTGCACCCAACTTAGGCTGGGTTCATATTTATATAGGACAGCCGTTTGGGAATTCCCTTCCCCATTCCATTTGAAAAATGCAAAGAGACAAATCCTAAAAGCAGAACTCTGCTTTTTATTTTTTATTTTTTTTTTGGGGGGGACCCATTATTGTCTATGGAGTCTGCAAGATTCCTCAGGGTAACTGCTTTTTAAGCAGATTGGGTTTTTCGGTTCCCCAAGTGGACCCAATGAACAGAAATCCGAACTCAGGTGTGATCCTAGCATTAGGATTGTGACCCCAATGTGGTTCACTGTCTGACAATGTCTGTAAAGCGTTGCAGAATATGTTGGCTATATAATAATACAATTAATAACTAGTATCCTGGCGATGGGTCATCAATAAAAATGAGCTGGGCAACACCTTTAGAGTCACCTTAGGCTGGGGACATGCCAGTTATTCCTGCAGGCTTGACCCATGGCTTTCAGACTCTGCAATGAAAGATGGAAGAGACCTGCAGGTTTGGTACAACAAAGACCACCCAAATTCAGGTTGTTTTTGTTTTTTTGCTGCAGTGTGAAGTGTTCATCCCCGTTCTTGGGCTGCTTTCAAATACGAGTTTCATCCATGTAACTTGGTCTGTGTTAGCCGGATTTACATGCCAGGATGGGGACTCCTAGCATTATGGATTCCTGTCTCCCAGCAGAATGCTAACTATAGTGTCCCGGCATATTGTTCAGGGCAGTAAATCCAGCGCACACATAGACCACAGATGAAAGGAGCCTTGGACTAGTCTTCTCCATGGTTTGCTGCAGTTTTTGGAAGCAGTTCTCACACTATAGCCACAGACAATTGCACATTAGAAACACGATGCACTTTTATGATCATGCCCACTGTGCATAGTAGAAGATTGGCCATAGCAGTCAAACAGCTCTCAGCTTTAACTTTCCAAAATAAATCTGAGTGCCCAGCCCGGCATTCTGCTTCCCATCCCCTCCTATCTGTTCCTCATGATGTCACCAGACACGGTGCGATGCTTCGTCCTCTAAGAATAAACCTTCACAATAATGTAAATCCCGCAGACTGTTCCTTTTTGACTGTAAACTGCCTGTTTTTGTTCCTTTAGGAGTCTAAGAAGCATCTCGCAGGCTTGGGAGCTCTTGGACTTGGGAATCTTATTACAGAAATTACATCCAGTGTCGACGATCCCGCAGAAACTGAAGGCGTGAACTTGGATGAAGACGGTAATGCCATGGGCTTAAAGTATTCTATGGGTTTCAGCAATGTCATATTCAGATGTGGAGCTTTCTTGTAAATGAATATACGGCTAATATTTGTCCTGATGTATTTACTAGTGGTGTTTTTCCTAATCCAGTCACTTTGTAAGGTAGCGGCATACACGAATCCTTTCCTACTATGAGCGTATATCACTGACTCCTAGTGAAAACAATGAGCTTAGTGGGGATGTTTTAATAGAAAGGGAATTTAACAAAGAAAATGTGTCTTAACGGCTCGTTCACAGGGGGCAAGAGGGGGCAGATTTTGGTGCTGAATCCACATCAGAATCCGCCCCCTCACAATAGAGGTCTATGTAGACCGCTAGCTTACTTTTTTCCATGAGTGGCATGTTCCTGCTCACGGAAATAAGAAGCGAGCTGCCCGTTCTTCAGGCGGATTCTGTGGCTGATTCAGCCCCGGGGCAGCCCATTCATTTGGACCTACTCCGGAGCGGACAGTCGTGGCAGGCGCATTTTGTCCCTATTCTGACACGGCTTCCCACATCAAAATCAGGACCAAAATACACCTAACCGTGCCACGTGTGAACTAGCCCTAATTGTCATAAAAACTCCACATGAGCATATTCTAATAGTGAATTCCAAGGCAATACTCTACATGTATCCTTCTCTTAAGGTGTGCATTATTGTTTATGTATATTACGATTTCTTGTCTAGGTTGGGTTAAGAGTACTGATGATGCCATTGACTACTCTGATATCAATGAAGTGGCAGAAGATGAGTCGCGAAGATATAGACAAGCTATGGGAAGTCTCCATCTCTCTCGAAGAGCAGGTAAATGTTATTGGCATCCTAAGTGACGTTAAAGGGTTACTTCAACTCCTTTTTGTTTATGGTCATCAATAAAAGATCATTGTGAATCCCACACCGGGGACCCCCACTGATCATCTACTCGAAGGGGTTGCTGTGTTTATACGAGTACTATGACCCCTTCACTGTTACATTGCATGCTGTCGGATTCATAGCAGCCCTGCAATGTGTTCTGTAGAGGAGATGGTAATTACAGCTGATCGGCCAGGGTACCAGGTTTGATCTTTTATTGTTTAGTCATCAATAAAAGGAATAACTGTTTATCATAAAGACAATTGTACGGCAAAGTTTAGGGTTTGCTGTAATAGACTGTGTGTTCTGCTTAGATGATGATGACGACGACTATGATGCAGACTGTGAAGACATTGACTCCAAGCTTATGCCGCCTCCACCGCCTCCTCCAGTGTCTTGTAAGAAAGAGGAGGAAAAGGGACCAACACCATTACGTAAGTGATCTTCAGGGTATGGATCAGGTTTTGTTCTTAAAGAGGACCTTTCACCATATCTGGGCACAGGCAGTGTTATATACTGCCAGAAAGCTGACAGTGCGCTGAATTCAGCGCACTGTCGGCTTTCCCGATCCGTGCCCGGTGTAAAGCGCTATCGGTCCCGGTACCGTAGCGCTTTACAGTCAGAAGGGCGTTTCTGACCATTAGCCAGAGACGTCCTTCTGCCTCGCGGCGCCAATCGCGCTGTGCTGTGGAGCGGGGAGGAACGCCCCCTCCCGCTCCTGATAATGCTAGTCTATGGACGAGCTGTGTGAGCAGAGGGAGGGGGCGTTCCTCCCCGCTCCACAGCACAGCGCGATAGGCGCCGCGAGGCAGAAGGACGTTCCTGGCTAATGGTCAGAAACGCCCTTCTGACCATAGAAGAGCTACGGTACCGGGCTGTAAGCTCTTCACACCGGGCACAGATCGGGAAAGCCGACTGCGCTGAATTCAGCGCACTGTCAGCTTTCTGGCAGTATATAGAACTGCCTGTGCCCGGATATGGTGAAAGGTCCTCTTTAAATTGTCAGGACTTTTATGCCCCATTCTGAATGAAGTAGTGGCTGGGCAGCATGTGCAGCGCTCCATTCATTTTAATGCACGTGTTGAAGATGACAGAAGTAGTGGAGCAGATATGGCGGTGCACTCGCTGCCCAACTACTGGTCCATTCAGAAAAGGGCACAAAAGTTCCTCGTTTTCCTGATCAGGAGGGTCTGTGCAGTCTGACCCCACTGCTCTGAAAGTTATCCCCTGTTCTAAGGATAGGGAATAACTTGCTTCATGAGGAAGTTGGGGGTGTCATCCCTACATACGCTGACATTGTCTAATATGGTTCTTACAGCCTTTTTACAAGGAAAATTGTAACACCCAGTTATCAGTTCGACTTGATACAGAGAAATCAGAGAGGAGGGGGCCACACGGTGGCTCAGTGGTTAGCACTGCTGCCTTGCAGTGCTGCAGTCCTGGTGTTCAAATCCCGCCAAGGGCATAAAACCATTTGCAAGGAGTTTGTATGTTCTCCCCGTGTTTGCGTGGATTTCCATCCCATATTCCAAAAAGATATACTGATAAGGAAAAAATGTACATTGTGAGCTCTATGTGGGGCTCACGATCTACATAAAAAAAAAAAAAAAAAAAAATCAGAGAGAAACGGGGGGCAACATGGTGGCTCAGTGCTTAGCACTGCAGCATTGCAGCACTGGGGTCCTGGGTTTGAATCCCATCAGGAGCAACATCTGCAAGGAGTTTGTATGTTCTCCCCTTGTTTGCATGGATTTCCTCCCTTTCTACAAAGTCATGTACATTGTGATCCCTATATGGGGCTCACAATCTACATTTAAAACAAAAAACAGAGAGAAACTGATGCCCGAATGTATCCTGGCTAGTTGTCTGTGGAATCCATTCTTGCATCCAGCACATCACTACTTGTGCTAGACTGCATGTTTCCTGGCTAAAATCCAGGTAAATAAAAACATTAGTTGCATTGGTTTTCTGCCAGACTCTTTGTAAGTCAGGGCTCACGGTTGGAGAATTGGATGAATATCAGGTGTCACTTTTCTGCAGGGGAACTAAACAGACGTATAGTCACATATCCATGCATATTATCAGTTCTCAGCCATGTACAAGAGACCAGTTATGACAAAACTGAAATTGAACAGATGAGGTAACTGAATTTCTGCTTGTTTTGTGCAGCCTCTGAAGAAGCCGATGGAATCATACTCCCTTCCATTATCGCTCCATCTTCCGCTTCCTTGGAGAAGGTGGACTTCAGCAGTTCATCGGATTCCGAATCTGAGATTGGCCCTCAGGAGCGCGGACAAAGTGAGGGGAAGGAGCGAAAGTTGACTTTACCACTTGCTGGGATAATGCAAAGAGATGGCACCAAACCTCTTCCTAGCGTCACGGAGCTGTTTCCAGAGTTTAGACCTGGCAAGGTATTCTCCATTATTAGCATTTACTTTAAAATTGATGTTGAAATTTTTTTTCCAGAATTAAAAACAAAAAATAAGAAGAATATTCTAAGTACAAAGTAGAGCACAAAGTTGTAATCTTGTTGGTCTATCTCCATAAATATGACCCCTTATTACAAGATCGCTGGGACTAATAGAGTACAGGATGTAATTGGTTAACCGCGCTCATAGGAAGAATTAGTTCTTATAATCCACCATTGTTATTCTGCCTCCAGGTTTTACGCTTTCTTCGACTTTTTGGACCTGGGAAAAGTGTCCTGTCTGTATGGCGAAGTGCACGGCGGAAACGCAGGAAGAAGCATAGAGAATTATCCCAAGAAGTTCAGACTAAGGAGGGTGAAGAAGTAGAGGCGGTACCGGAGAAGAAATCTTGTTGGGAATATGAATACGCTCCACCACCTCCACCTGAGCAATGCCTCTCCGACGATGAGGTGAGGGCATTCAGGGTCCGACGTCATCTTTAGCCACGCCTCCTCTTCCACCGATGTCCTCGGGTCCCGTCTAACTAGCGAACTGACATTGATTAAAAAAATGGCGCGGGTGCATTCGCAGTAGTAGCAGCAGCAGCTAAATAATCATGTTTGTAAATATGCAGATGTGACTACTAGCCTTTGGCTGAAGCCGTTAGTTATGCAAATTAGTTATGCAAATTTTTGCTGCTTTTTTTCCAGATCACCATGATGGCTCCTGTGGAGTCCAAGTTCTCCCAGTCCACTGGGGATACAGATAAAGTTGCAGATACAAAACCAAGAGTAGCAGAATGGCGCTATGGACCCGCTCAGCTGTGGTATGACATGCTCGGTGTACCGGAAGATGGCAGCGGATTTGATTATGGATTTAAGCTGAAGGATAATGAAGATGACGCTGCCGCCGACACTGAGATAAAAGACAAGGTGTGTGATGTATGGTTTAAGACTGCCTTGAAATTTGGCACAATTTTACGATCAACATCTTACGGATTTTATTATTTTTGCGTGATTTTAGAAACCCGAGGAATCCACGGAGACGCAATTTCAAGATGAACATTTCCTGATGGTAACACAGCTTCAGTGGGAGGATGATGTGATCTGGAATGGTGAGGATGTGAAGCACAAAGTAACTAAGACCCAGAGAGCAAGTTTAGCAGGTTGGCTTCCCTCCAGCATGACCAGAAATGCAACTGCCTACAATGCTCAGCAAGGTATCATGAGTTGCATGATATCCTATTTGTCAGTAGCATTCTGGCATTTCCTTATATACTAATATAATGAGTCTTATGTGCAGGATTGAATCGGAGTGGATCACTATTAAATCTACCAACGCCTCTAGTACAGAAGCCAACCATACCTGGTTCACTCATCTCATCCAAAGGGAAGGAGAAACATCCTCCAGAACAGCAGGGTAAGGCTGAGCATTATGACTATAGGACTGTGTGAAGTAGAATTTCAGATGAAAGTTATCTGTTCCTTGTGAGTAAATATTCCATGTTTTTCTGCAATATGGCGCAATGTCTTATTTCCATGATACAAGTGTTTTCAGAAGTAGTCTAGCAGACGCACACAGGCAGGTCACAGCTGGGCCTTGGAATTTCTTTACTAAGCCGTGTTCTTCCTTTTGCTTTTTAGCATCTGTTGAAGAAGATCGACCCTGGTTTTCAATATTTCCAATCGACAATGAAGAACTGGTCTATGGAAGATGGGAAGACAATATAATCTGGGACGATCAAGCCATGGACAGAATTTTGGATCCTCCTGTATTAACCTTAGACCCTAATGATGAGAATATTATACTGGGTTGGTAACATGTTGCAGATATAAGTGTGTGTTGTTAGACATGTGACTAGTTAAGTGAATGTGGATAAATTGTTGTCTTTTTAAAGGGATTCTATCATTAAAATCACTTTTTTTTTTCTTGATCACACATAGCAATAGCTTTAAGAAAGGTTATTCTTCTCCTACCTTGAGATGTCTTCGGTTGAAATCCCGGTTTTCGTCTGTAGGCAAATGAGTTCTCTTGCAGCACTGGGGGAAGTCCCCAGCATGCAAACAGCATTGGGGGCGTCCCCAATGCTGCGAGAGAACTCTCCAGCGCCACCTCCATCTTCTTCAGGAACGGCCTCTCTGTGCGTCTTCTTCCGAAGCTGGGTTTCAAACTTCTAGGCCTCTGGCAGAGCAGACTGTGCATGCCCGCGGCCACAAGAAAATGGCTGCTTACACAGTGGCCATTTTTCTTGTGGCTGTGGGCATGTGTAATCTGCTCTGCCCGAGGCCTAGAAGATTGAAACCCAGCTTTGGAAGAAGACGCACAGAGAGGCCGTTCCTGAAGAAGATGGAAGCGGCCCTGAAGAGTTCTCTCACAGCATTGGGGACGCCCCCAATGCTGTTTGCATGCTGGGGACCGCCCCCAGTGCTGCAAGAGAACTCATTTGCATACAGACGAAAACCGGGATTTCAACCGAACGGCGGCGCGGAGAAGACATCTAAAGGTAGGAGACGATTAGTCTTTCTTAAGGCTATTCCTACGTGTGATCAAGAAAAGAATGTGATTTTAATGATAGGATCCCTTTAAGCCTTGGAGGACACAGAAGAGAATGGAAAGACTTTTATATGTGCCGTGTATTTTTATCAACAGAAATCCCAGATGAGAAAGAAGAAACAACATCAAATTCTCCTTCTAAGGAAAGTAAAAAGGAGTCTTCTCTGAAGAAAAGTAGAATATTATTAGGAAAAACCGGGGTAATCAAAGAGGAGCCTCAACAGGTAAGTGATTCTTCCTTTATAGGGGTTGTGCTGTTATGGACACTCTTCCCTTATCCACAGGACAGGGAATCTGTGTCTGATCTCTGCAGACCCCCGGTGTTCAGGCCCTCAGCAGATATGGGATCCTTAGTCCCCCACCTAAAGCTTCGTTATGGAGCAACAGTTCGCTTGCAGGACCAGCAATCCATGTGTTTCTTTAGGGCTTCGGGACTTTAATTCCCATCAGTGCCCACAGACCCGTAGACGTGAACAGAGCACCAGTCACTCCATTTGCAAAATGGCTTTAGGTTAACTTTTGGTCCCCGTCCTGATCATTGGGTTGATCCAGTGTTTGGTCCCCCAGTATTATGTCCATTATGAGTAGAAATAAGTTTTGTAATGGTTTATTTTTTGTTTTGTTTGTGTTCCATACCGTTCAGTCTATACCGGAAGAGGAGCTGTCTGATATTTCATCTACAGCATTACAATACATGTCATGTGTCTCAATACGCTTTATGGTCAGTTCCATCAGAACAAGCTCTATGATAGTACATCTCCTTCCTCTTTCCTGAATATAGTCAGTTAAAGGGGCGTTCACACTTGGCCCGTGTCTTCCCTGTGCCACTCCGCCAGGTTTCCATCCTCAGTCCCAAGAAACTGGACCGGGTATGGCTTCCCGGCGGTCAGCTTTAAAGGGATCCTATCATTGGATACCCTTTTTGTCACGGGATGTTTAGAGTCTATACTATAGGCCATGTGTAATATATATCTTGTGTGGAATGCATTCTCTAACCTGTTATATACATCAATGTGTAGTTGGCTGATTGGGGTCTAGTGTGTTAGCACATTGTATGCAAATACCTCTAACTAGCGAGGACCAGTGAGGACAATGGGTGGAGATAATCTGATCGGTGTCTCCAAGAAGATGTTGGATGGTGCATTGTCCATAGTAGACAGGGAGTCTGCTCTCCTTGGCATAGGTGAGGGGGGAAGGATCTGTGACTCAGCCCTTCCCACCCCCAGATATAGGATGTAACAGTGTTAGTATATAGTATGTAGCTTGCAGTTAGTATGGGTTAGCCAGCCTGTGCACAGCTCTGCAGAGAGCCAGGATTTAGTTACAGGACCAAGGAACCAAAGCTATCATTGGATTGTGACTTTCGTGGACTTATTGTTATTACGGTTGATGTGACCGCCGCCGGCTACTAACTTTGTGGATTACAATAAATTGCTGCTGTTTCCCGTCCTCTTGCGTCCCTGTTGATTCAAGATATCTCCCGGAGGAAGGACGTATACCTTTGCTCCGTGACACTTTTTTTCTAACTAACACATAGGAATAGCCTTAAGACTATTCTTCTCCTACCTTTAGATGTCTTCTCAACATGGCCGTTTGGTAGAAAATTGTGTTTTCTTTAGTATGCAAATGAGTTCTCTTGCAGCACTGGGGGCGGTCCCCAGCATACAAACAGCGTCCCCAATGCTGCGAGAGAACTCTCCAGAGCCACCTCAATCTTCTTCTGGAACGCCCTCTCCTTGTGTCTTTCTCCTGGCTTTCAATCTTCTAGGCCTTGGGCAGAGCCGACTGCGCATGCCTGGGCCACAAGAAAATGGCCGCTCACTCAGTAAGCTGGTGTAAGCGTCCATTTTCTTGTTGTCCAGGCATGTGCAGTCAGCTCTGCCCAAGGTCTGAGGCCTAGAAGATTGAAAGCCAGGACAGAAGAAGACACAGGGAGAAGATGTTCCAGAAGAAGATGGAGGTGGCGCTGGAGAGTTCTCTGGCAGCATCGGGGACGCCTCCTGTGCTGCAAGAGAATTCATTTTCATACCGAAGAAACCCCGAATTTCTACGGAACGGCGGTGCGGAGAAGACATCTGAAGGTAGGAGAAGAATAGCCTTTCTTAAGGCTATTCCTATGTGTTAGTCATAAAAAAGAGGATCCAATGATAGGATTCGTTTTGAAACCTATTCTTTTTAAGAGTGACCGCCGGTGTCCATTTGCTGCCTCTCTGTGAGGAAACCAGGTTTCTCCACGGGGAGGCAAGCAGGCTGACTGGCGAGAAGCCGCCCCCCATCCAGTTTCTTGGGGCTGAGGACGGAAACCCGGTAGAGTGGCACAGGGCGGACTCCAGGCGCGAGTGTCAACCCCTTACACTAAATTCTGATCACAATGGCGAAGAACTGTAGATCATACATAACATAATAGTAAAAATAATAGGGGATAAGTGGCCAAGAGCTGCAGACACAAAGCCGTGCAGAATTATTAATAACCAGTTCCATATTTGCAATGCAGTAATAAATCAACTACGAGCAGATAGTTCAGTAATATTTCTTTATCAAAAGCTCCACCAATGTCTCCTCCTTTTTTTTTTTTTTTTTTTTTTTTTTTTTTGGGTTTTTCCAAACCGTCAGAGGAAGCAGTTTCTCGGTTCTCCCTAATTTGATGTAACCTTCATCCCTGTCTGAGACGTCCATGCTATATAAGGCAAACCACCGCTGATCTAAGACAAGTTTGTTTTTCACATCGGAGCCTGAAATCCTGTGGAGGTTAATGCGAGATTGTGTTGAATGTTTCCTCTTACAGAACATGTCGCAGCCAGAGGTAAAGGATCCCTGGAATTTATCCAATGACGAATTTTACTATCCAAAACAGCAAGGCTTACGAGGAACGTTCGGAGGAAACATCATCCAGGTAAACTCCACATCTATAGCAGGCGATATTCCATGATGGAGAATGCCCTTTTATTTTTGGGATGATATTACAGTCACCTTCACTATGGGGGTAGTGTTGGTTGGGTAGAACGATGACAGGGCCTAAAATACTTTGAAAGAAAGTCTGTGAAAGTAAATTCAGATGTTTGCCTCGTTGATCTTATCCCTTCTTGTCTTTGTGCAGCACTCTATCCCAGCAGTGGAGCTCCGGCAGCCTTTCTTCCCTACACACATGGGTCCAATGAAACTCCGACAATTCCATCGTCCGCCATTGAAGAAGTATTCGTATGGCGCCCTGTCGCAGCCTGGAGCGCACTCCGTGCAGCCTCTTCTTAAACACATCAAGAAGAAAGCAAAGGTAATTTACTCTTATTGTTACACAGTATTTGATTTGGTTATTTTGGCGTTCAGATCCCCCTAACCTACCCGAGTAACATCACCATCCATTGTCCTATGCGTCCGAATTTTATACACTCACATATTTTATTAGGTTATATCTCTAGAGGTTTTTTAACAAATGACATCTCTTTATTTTATTTTCTGTGCATCAGATGAGAGAGCAAGAGCGGCAGGCGTCTGGCGGAGGAGAGATGTTTTTTATGCGCACGTCACAAGATCTTACCGGCAAAGATGGAGACCTCATTTTGGCAGAGTATAGTGAAGAGAATCCGCCGTTAATGATGCAAGTTGGCATGGCAACGAAAATCAAAAACTATTACAAGAGGGTAAGAATTCTGGTCTTATTTGTCAGGCTTTATATATGACTATGGTTCATTTGAATAGTATTCAAAATATAGTTTCGAATACCTCGCTCCCATAGGAATGAATGGAAGCGGCCAAACAGCAAGGGGTTAAGCGCTGGCGTCGGCTGCTTCCATTCATTCCTATGGAGCAAGGTATTTGAAACTATAGTTTGGAATACTATTTGCTCATCTCTATATATGACCCATAAGTGTATTGTTTTCTGTTTTTTTTTTTTTTTTTTTTTTTCTTTTCTTTCCGTTTTTTTAATAGAAACCAGGAAAAGACCCCGGCGCACCCGACTGCAAGTATGGAGAGACCGTATACTGTCACACCTCACCATTCCTTGGCTCTCTACACCCAGGGCAGCTTTTACAGGTATGTGCCAACACGGATGGTCACTTCTGATTTCTATTTTCACTTTGTCACTGAAATTTTTATATATTTTTATTATATTATTATTTTATATTATTATTATTTATTATAATATTTTATATTATATTATTATTATTATTTTATATTATTATTATTATTATTATTATATTTTACTTTTTTTTTTTTTTTTTTAAGGCTTTTGAAAACAATTTGTTCAGATCGCCAATCTACTTACACAAGATGCCCGAAACAGACTTCCTGATCATCCGCACCCGTCAGGGCTATTATATACGCGATTTGGTGGACATTTTTGTAGTTGGCCAGCAGTGTCCTCTCTTTGAAGTGCCAGGACCAAACTCTAAAAGGGCCAACACGCATATTCGTGATTTCTTGCAGGTGCGTAGTCTGTCCTATAGACGATTATTCGGATAGTTTGTTTTAGTTGCGTGTTGTACAAATTTATAAATGCAAAATCTTGTTCATGATCTGTTACCAGGTGTTCATATATCGTCTCTTTTGGAAAAGTAAAGACCGACCTCGTAGGATTCGTATGGAGGATATTAAGAAAGCTTTTCCTTCCCATTCGGAGAGCAGCATCAGAAAGAGACTAAAGCTGTGCGCTGATTTTAAAAGAACAGGTAACACCTGCTCCTCCCCCCCCCCCCCCCCCCTTCAATGACAGTAAGCCTTACCACCTACAGGTACAAGGTGCTGGTGACGGACTATACCATAGTGCTGCTCCCCCTGTGACAGGCCCATAAAGAATTTTAGTGTGACTGATTAAAATCTAATTTTTTTCTTTTTTCTAGGAATGGACTCTAATTGGTGGGTGTTGAAACCAGATTTCCGCTTGCCAACAGAAGAAGAAATTCGTGCAATGGTCTCTCCGGAGCAGTGCTGTGCATATTATAGCATGATTGCCGCAGAACAGCGTTTAAAGGTGAGTAGAGGTTAAAGGGATCCTATCATTTAAAACACAATTTTTCGTGACTAACATGTAGGAATAGCCTTAAAGAGGACCTTTCACCACTTTTGGGCACATGCAGTGTTATATACTGCTGGAAAGCTGACAGTGCGCTGAATTCAGCGCACTGTCGGCTTTCCCGATCTGTGCCCGGTGTAAAGAGCTTACGGTCCGGTACCGTAGTGCTCTATGGTCAGAAGGGCGTTTCTGACCATTAGCCAGAGACGTCCTTCTGCCTCGCGGCGCCTATCGCGCTGTGCTGTGGAGCCGGGAGGAACGCCCCCTCCCTCTGCTCACACAGCTTGTCCATAGACGAGTATTATCAGGAGCGGGAGGGGGGAGTTCCTCCCCGCTCCACAGCACAGCGTGATAGGCGCCGCGAGGCAGAAGGACGTCTCTGGCTAACTGTCAGAAACGCCCTTCTGACCATAGAGCACTACGGTACCGGCACCGTAAGCTCTTTACACCGGGCACAGATCGGGAAAGCCGACCGTTCGCTGAATTCAGCGCACTGTCAGCTTTCCAGCAGTATATAACACTGCATGTGCCCAAAAGTGGTGAAAGGTCCTCTTTAAGAAGGGCTGTTCTTCTCCTACCTTTAGATGTCTTCTCCAGGCCACCTTTCGGTATATAATCCAGTTTTCGTTGGTATGCAAATGAGTTCTCTCGTGTTCCCAATGCTGCAAGAGAATTCTCCAGCACCGCCTCCATCTTCTTCAGGAACAGGTCTTCTTCTGGCGGTGGCTTCAAACGTCTAGGCCTTGGGCAGCTGACTGCACATGCCTGCCGGCCACAAGAAAATGGCTGCTTACAATACTGTGTAAACGGCCATTTTCTTGTGGCCGGCGGGCATGTGTGGTCGGCTTTGTCCTAGGCCCGAGGCCTAGAAGCTTGAAGCCACCGCCAGAAGAAGATGCGGAGAAAACCCTGTTCCTGATGAAGATGGAGGCGGCGCTGGAGAGTTCTCTTGCAGCATTAGGGACGCCCCCAGTGCTGCGGAGGACTCCTTTGCTTACAGACGAAAAACAGGATTTCTACCGAACGGCGGCGCGGAGAAGACATCTAATGGTAGGAGAAGAATAGCCTTTCTTAAGGCTATTCCTATGTGGTAGGCAGAAAAAATTTAGTTTTAATGATGGGATCCCTTTTAAAGGAGTTTTCCAGGAGTTACATATGGATTACCTATCCTTATCTGGGGGTGATCCGACACCTTTTCATGGCTGAAAGCAATTGACCCTTTCTCCACCTCCTTAAGGTGCTTGTGAGTAATGGAGTCGTCAAACTTGCTACACTGTTTCTGTAACTTCTATTGTGCTATAATCTCCTTGCAGGATGCTGGCTATGGAGAGAAATCCTTTTTTGCCCCTGAGGAGGAGAACGAAGAAGACTTCCAGATGAAGATAGATGATGAGGTAAGTCATGGAGAGTGAGATTATTACACTTGGTAGCCTTTGGATCTCCGAAGCATACATGACGATTTCTGTGCAAACAGGTCAGGACTGCGCCTTGGAACACGACAAGAGCTTTCATTGCTGCCATGAAAGGGAAATGTCTTCTGGAGGTGACTGGAGTTGCAGACCCGACGGGCTGTGGGGAAGGATTTTCTTATGTAAAGATTCCTAACAAACCGACACAACAAAAGGTTAGAAGTCTATGGATAATACTCATGTGACCTCTGTCTATCTCTGTAGATTTGCTTCCTTTTGGATACACATCAACTTTCCCTTATATAAATAAGCAACCCCACTGCAAAATTCACCCTGGTTGTTATTGGTCATTGGGACTGACTCATGGATGTCTAAAATATTAATGATTTATCTTCTTATTACTACTTATTGCAGCAAGATGATAAAGAGCCTCAGCCAGTGAAAAAAACCGTGACCGGAACCGATGCAGATTTGCGGCGACTTTCCTTGAAAAACGCCAAACAGTTGCTCCGCAAGTTTGGAGTGCCAGAGGAAGAGGTTAGTATGTGAAGGTGCAAAGAGCCATTTCATAGTAGTCTGAGGAGTGTCTGTGTCCACTTTGTATACTGTGTATATGTAATAGGTTTTATATACTTTGACCATGAAGGTATAGGGGTATAGCAAGTCAGTGACTACAATAATCCATTCTTTCCTCCAATTTATAGATCTCTGTGTTTATATAGGGGATGCTAGGCCCGGTTTACATTTGGGGAGTCCATTTTGGGACCCCCTGAACGGAAACTTATCCACATAAATAAGCAGTTACCTAAGGAAACCCACAGAACCCATAGACTATAATGGGGTCCGTGTCGTTTCTGCACGAAAAATGCACAGAAAAGCGCTGCTTGCAAGACTTCTCTCCGCATATTTCATGGCCCGAACACAGATATGAACCAGGCCTTAGAGCTGTAGCAAATCTTAAGGATTTAACACCCTTTCTTATTCCTCTTTCTGTCTTGAGATCAGGGCTCATACTGGTTCTTGTTATGGATTTTCTCCATCTGTTTGATTTTGCAGATTAAGAAGTTGTCTCGTTGGGAAGTAATCGATGTTGTAAGAACAATGTCTACTGAGCAAGCACGCTCTGGTGAGGGACCAATGAGCAAATTTGCTAGAGGATCACGCTTCTCTGTCGCAGAACATCAAGAGAGATACAAAGAGGAGTGCCAGCGGATATTTGATCTTCAGAACAAGTATGTTACACGAGTTGTGCTCCTCTATTCTGCCGTAAATCAGCCATAAGCTTTTCTTCATGGCTCAGGCATGTCAGCTTTATAATATCTTAAAGCACATGTTTTGTTCTGTGATATTATAGGATGTCAATATACTTCTGTGACCAGTGTGAATGAAAAAAGAAGCCGGAATATACCCGGAATATTTCATAGCAACAGCCATAACTCTTAGCCTTGTGTGTTCTCCCTTAGACTCTGCACTGTACATGCTGTATGGCCAATTCTAAACAGCCGTCTATGGTGGCTTGTGTATTTTATTATAATCTTTCTTACCCTTCCCTTTTCCAGGGTCTTAGAATCTGCAGAGGTTTTGTCCACTGACACGGATAGCAGCTCCGCTGAAGACAGTGACTTTGAGGAGATGGGGAAGAACATCGAGAACATGTTACAGAATAAGAAGACGAGTTCTCAGCTGTCTCGAGAGCGAGAAGAGCAGGAGAGAAAAGAGCTGCAAAGGATGTTAATGGGGGAGGACAGTGGTAATGACAAGGAGCGGAACCGAAAGGACAAAAAAGACAGAAAAGGGTTTTGTGAGTATTTTACACTATTTCCTGTAGCAGTTATTAGAGGTTAGATTTTAGGAAGAAACAAATGTTTTATTTTTATATAGTTTCGGTTGTAGTCTATACCTGGCCATGTTTTTTTTTCTATTAGTTCACTATATTGGCTATCTATATACACAGTCCAGTCACATTAATGCGACCACCTGTCAGAATCCAGAATAGCCACCTTTGGCAGAGCGGACCGCTGCGAGACGTGCAGGAAGAGAGGGGATGTTGTGATGATGGTCACTGGGATGTTGAGCCATGCCGACTCCAGTGCCGTGGCCAGCTGCGCTAGGTTACGTGGTTGAGCATCCATGGCGTGAACAACCCGATCGAGGTGGTCCCACAGATTCTCAATTGGGTTCAAATCCGGGGAATTTGCTGGCCATGGGAGTATGGTAAACTCATCCTGGTGCTCCTCCAACCACGCACGTACACTGCGAGCTTTATGACACGTCGCATTGTCCTGCTGGTAGATGCCATCATCCTGAGGAAAAAGAATTCGCATGTAGGGGTGAACATGGTCCACAAGGATAGATGCATACTTGTGCTGATCCATCGTTCCTTCCACAATGATGAGTGCACCCAGATGGCTGATGATACGCGCCTTCTGCCATTGGTTATGTAACATTGCGGTGGTCACATTAATAGGACAGGACTGTGTAGTTCCTAAGAGTATCTGTGTACTTTTATGTCTGATCTAACCTTGCCTATGGGATTCCCATCTGTCCTTTTACAGAACTCTCAAGTCTTCCAGGGTAGTCCTGGCTCTGCAGTCTTGTAAGTAACTTACTGTGTTTAGCCACAGGGTCTGCTACTCCAGGAGGGTCTCATAAGGACGATGACACGGCCTCAGTGACCAGTCTAAATTCAGCAGCTAGTGGACGTCGACTGAAGATCTACCGCACGTTTAGGGATGAGGATGGGAAAGAATATGTACGATGTGAAACCGTGCGCAAACCAGCGGTGATTGATGCTTACAGTCGTATTCGTACCACTAAAGACGATGAGTTTATGTGAGTACCTCTTACAGTTCTGAGGGAATACCTTAGGTTATAACATCACTTTTACCAAAAATTCCATGTTTTACTGTTATATGATCCTGACTCCTCTTTGTTAAAGCCGGAAATTCGCCCTCTTTGATGAACAACATCGTGAGGAGATGAGGAAAGAGAGACGAAGAATCCAGGAACAGCTGCGAAGACTGAAACGTAACCAAGAGAAGGAAAAGCTAAGAGGCCCGCCTGAAAAGAAACCCAAAAAGATGAAGGAGCGCCCAGATCTCAAGGTCGGTCAGCAGGGGAAGGTTCAGCACGTCTGCTTGTTGGGTCGCGTTTACTGCACATAATGTGAGCTTTTATTTCCTCCTAATCTGGATTTGTCTCTTGCAGCTCAAATGTGGAGCTTGTGGAGAAATCGGACATATGAGAACCAACAAGTTTTGCCCGCTGTACTACCAAACTAATGCTCCTCCATCTAATCCGGTGGCAATGACTGAGGAACAAGAAGAGGAATTGGAGAAGACGGTGATACACAATGACAATGAGGAATTGATCAAAGTAGAAGGAACTAAAATCGTTTTGGGCAAACAGCTTATCGAAAGGTATGGCTATATAGTGATGGTGAACCTTTTAGAGACTGAGTGCCCAAACTGCAACCCAAAACCCACTAGTTTATCACAAAGCGACAACAATTTAACCTTAATAATGTGCGGATCCAGAATTGCACACAATTACAGACCTGCAAAATATGGTCATACGAATGGGGCTATATAGAGCTTTCTGCTCCACTGTGACCCTCACACAGTCAAATCTGTTCCACAGTGGCCCCCACACAGTATAATCTGCTGCACAGTGGCCCCCACACAGTATAATCTGCTGCACAGTGGCCCCCACACAGTACAATCTGCTGCACAGTGGCCCCCACACAGTACATTCTGCTGCACAGTGGCCCCCACACAGTACATTCTGCTGCACAGTGGCCCCCACACAGTACATTCTGCTGCACAGTGGCCCCCACACAGTACATTCTGCTGCACAGTGGCCCCCACACAGTACATTCTGCTCCACAGTGGCCCCCACACAGTATAATCAGCTCCACAGTGGCCCCCACACAGTATAATCAGCTCCACAGTGGCCCCCACACAGTATAATCTGCTGCACAGTGGCCCCCACACAGTACATTCTGCTCCACAGTGGCCCCCACACAGTATAATCTGCTGCACAGTGGCCCCCACACAGTACATTCTGCTCCACAGTGGCCCCCACACAGTATAATCAGCTCCACAGTGGCCCCCACACAGTATAATCTGCTGCACAGTGGCCCCCACACAGTACATTCTGCTCCACAGTGGCCCCCACACAGTATAATCAGCTCCACAGTGGCCCCCACACAGTATAATCAGCTCCACAGTGGCCCCCACACAGTATAATATGTTTGACGGATGGGTGCCCAAAGAGAGGGCTCTGAGTGCCACCTCTGACACCCGTGCCATAGGTTTGCCATCACGGGCCTAAAGCAATATAAGGCACTGCACCATCCCTCTGGGTTAGATATTGCTAAATACCGTAGGCAGATATCAGAATGTTATGTAAGATGGGTATCAATAAATATACTTTATTACGTAGAAATGTATCCACACCTGCTTATTATGGTAACCTTATTTCCAGGTTTACAGCCCACAATAGTGTGAGCTCTTACATCAGTGCACAGTACTCTATGGTAATCCATCTTTCTTATCTCTTAGTGCGGATGAGGTCCGTAGGAAATCCCTGGTCTTGAAGTTCCCTAAACAACAATTGCCTCCTAAGAAGAAGAGACGAGTGGGGAGCACTGTCCATTGTGATTACCTAAACGTAAGGCCTTTCATGTGGTGTCTGCATTTAAAAGACATGAATTGTGTGATAAAGAACTGGAAGGATCTAAGATTGGTTGAATAGGGTCCAATGCAGGGGGCTCCTTACCTGGCTTACTGCAAGAAGTATACTGGTTTTAGGTGAGCACCACCTAGTGGAGATCAAGGAATGTGTCCTACAAACATTGGGGCAAGTTACTTTGCCTGTGATCACTGACCATATAACTTAGAGGGTAAAAGCTGATCTTAACTAGAGATGAGCGAGTAGTGTTCGATCGAGTAGGTGTTCTATCGAATACTACTGTATTCGAGATACTCGTACTCAATCGAACACTACTAGCTGTTCAAAGTTTAAGGTTCGATGCAGAACCAGCGTTGATTGGCAGAATGCTATACATTCTGCCAATCAACGCTGGTTCTTCTCTTACCTTTAGAAGTCTTCTCCGTGCTGCGTCCCCGCGGCGTCTTCTGGCTGGAATTCACTCTGCCTAGGCATCCGGCCTAGGCAGAGCTGACTGCACATGCGCGAGCATGCCCTCGCATGCGCAGTCGGCTCTGCTCAGGCGTCGGGCCGGGCAGAGCCGACCACGCATGCGCAGTCAGCTCTGCCTAGGCCCCGATGCCTAGGCAGAGCGAATTCCAGCCAGAAGACACCGCGGGGGCGCTGCGTTGGGAGAAGACTTCAAGGGGAATCCAGCCCGACCGTCACTTGTGGACTTGGTAAGTATAATTTTATCGAATGTTGCCTACCCCTGAAACGAGCATTTCCCCCCATAGACTACAATGGGGTTCGAACAGCCGAACAGTGTGCGGCTGTTCGAATCAGATTTCGAACCTCGGACATTTTAGTGTTCGCTCATCTCTAATCTTAACGCTCAGTTAATGGGGTTATCCAAGGAGGCTGGGGAAGGTGGGAAAAAACAAAACAGAACACTCCTATTTGCCTGTCCCTGGTGCGCCATTGCGCGGTCCGGTCCTGCTGCTTCCAAAGTCTTATTTTGACGGAAGTCCTTGCCGCACATAACCGCTGAGGTCAATCAATGCCCTACAGTAACGGATCCATGATGTGCCGCATATACGTCACCTGTGAAGTCCCGTGTCCTTTCCTTAGGCCGCCGGTTGGCCTCAGCAGTCACGTATGATGACGTCCTCCACCACAAGACCCCGGAGCAGCAAGACTGTTTGTTTTTTTTTGTTTTTTTTTTGTTTTAGTCCAAAACTTTTCTTCTTGAATGTAATATAACCATAAATAGTCTTAAAGTGATGTGTATGAAGTTTTCTGTTTAACACCTATCCAAAAAGTGATAAGCGTCTGATGACCGGAGGTCTGACTGCTGGTATTCCTGTCGATCACAAGAATGGGGTTCTCGCGTTTCCCCTTATTACTGGAAAGACAGTGTTCAAAACATGTTTGATCATGGGACAAGCTGTGTACGGCACTCCACTATCTCCTGCACCATCTCAGCAGTCAGACCCCCAACCTATAACGTTCCTGTCCTCCAACATAGGGCATGTTATGTACCGTTGCAGAGCTGATGGTGCACTTTCAGTGCTGTAGTCTTGTAGTGTGAGGGGGAGGGGGTTCCTTACGGCGCAGCTATGACGCTGAGCTTTGAGGCACCCCTTCTGATATGCCCTATCTTAGAGGTCATGAAAGGTCTCCAACATAGACATGTGATGTTGTCACTGAGTGTAATGTTTCTAAGCTTTATGTGCCTATTCCTGTCCTTTCAGCGACCGCATAAATCAATACATCGCAGAAGAACCGATCCCATGGTCACCTTGTCTTCAGTCCTAGAGTCCATCATCAATGACATGAGAGACATGCCTAATGTAAGCCGTGTAATCACATATATAACTGTATTTTAGGCTAGGACAGGGGTGGGCAATTAATTTTCCCATGGGGCCGCATAAGAAATTGAAACTAATCTAGAGGGCCATGCGCGCCGCTGCAAATTTAGCTCCACCCACTTCTATGTTGACTCCGCCCATAATCAATCATCTTACCATGTGCCCCCACACAGTATAATCCTCCTACAGTCACCCATACACTATATGCCCCCACATTATAATGTTCTCTTCCAACTGCCCCACAATATTAGGTTCCTCTCCTGGTGCCCCAGTTTAAACTGGTGGAGACTAGAGGGGACGTGAAATTGGAGCAGCTGGAAGCAACAATTAAACCGTAGGGGAAGCTGGAGGGTGACATTAAACTGGGGGCAGCTAGAGGCAGATGGGTCCGCCTCCAGCTACCTGCACGGTTTAATGCCCCATCCAGTTGTCCCCAGTTTAAGTGCCCCCTTCATCTACCTCCAGTTTCATGTCCCCGCCCCCTCCATTTCTCTACCAGTTTCATATCCCCCTTCATCTGCCCCGTTTCATGTCCCCCCCCCCAATCTCTGCCCCCAGTATAACATTCTCCCTACATCTCTGCCCCCAGTATAACATTCCCCTTACATCTCTGCTTCTAGGTTACTGAGACACACCATACAGACACACACACACACTCTCCACCCTGCATCTCACATCCCCCCCCTCCCCTCTCAGTACCTTAGGACACACACCACACGTCTCCATCTTCTTGCACTGTCCTGCTGGCACTAAGACACGCCTCCCTTGAAACACCTCCCTAGTCAAGCTATGCGGGCCAGACTGAATCAGTCAGGGGGCCGGATATGGCTCGAGGGTCGTACATTGCCCAGATCTGGGCTACGGCATGGAGTGGTATACGCATTGCACTACACTTAACAGCATGAAAGACCTTGCACTGTATTTGCAGAAATGCCACGATTAGTTTCATGGCTTTTGGGCAACCACATGCCATTATAGAGCCGCAGCCTAAGATGATCATGTAATGACGAACCAATTTTTTATGGTTGGTTGTTTTTGCTAAAATTTGTGCATTTTTATAATTTTTTTTCTTCTCTTTTGAAGACCTATCCTTTCCACAGCCCTGTTAATGCTAAAGTGGTGAAGGATTACTACAAAATCGTGACCAATCCCATGGATTTACAAACCTTAAGAGAAAATGTTCGCAAGAGGATGTATCCGTCCCGGGAAGAGTTTCGTGAGCAGGTGGAGCTGATTGTTAAGAACAGCATCCTTTATAATGGTGAGGACTTTAGAAGAAGCATTCCACTTTAGTTTTTGGCCCCATTTTTCCACATGTGGGTGTTGTAAGGGTTAAACCTTCATTTTGTCTTATGTGGGAGATACATTGCTTAGCACTGCCCCAAGTCATCTGCTTCTGGATTACTGAGGCTCACTATTTAGTGAACCAGAATTCATTGCGTTCCTACGAGACCCTCCTAGGAACACATTGAGAATCTGAGTTCTGGTTCAATAAAAGATGGTGAGATCCAGCAACTCACAACCATCATGGAGATATATGAAGATCAACGCTGGTCATCATGTCTCCTGTGCGGGCAGAAGGTTCGTCTAACTTATGTGGAGGTGATAATATCTTATATTCTTACATATGTGTCATTTCTTAAACTTTTAGGACCCAAGCATACCTTGACTCAGATATCCCAAGAAATGTTGGACTTATGTGATGAAAAACTGAGAGAGGTAAGTGTTAGCGTTCTATACGAAGACATCCTGTAAAGATATAACCGTGTGATGTGATATAAGAGTACATGATGTAAGCATGTACATGATGTGTGACATGTTTGTAAGACATCTACTTTACGTTTTTACATTCAGAAAGAGGACAAGCTAGCAAGACTGGAAAAAGCAATTAACCCATTGCTGGATGACGATGACCAAGTCGCCTTCTCCTTCATCTTGGATAACATTGTGACTCAGAAGATGATGGCAGTACCAGATGTATGTGGTTTTCTTTGTTTTTTGTTTTTATACTATGGTACATAGGTACGCCACCGTGTTCATTATTACCGTATATACTCGAGTATAAGCCGACTTTTTCAGCACATTTTTCATGCTCTCCTCGGCTTATACACGAGTCAGGGTCCACGGAGCACAGAAAACAGGAAGGACCTGGAAGGGGGAGGTCCTTTAGTGCTAATGCTCTGTGATTGGCTTGTCATGAGGTTACGTGACTGATGTCATCAAAGGTCCTGTAGCCACTGGTATGTAACATCTGCAGATAAGGTCGAGTCTAAATCCTAGTAGCTCCGCCCACACCAGAGTCCGATCACATGGTCATGACCTTAGAGGTCCTTTAGCACACTAGGATTTAGCATCTCCCCTGCAGATGAGTGGCCGGGATTCATTGTGTCTTATGGAAGATGTCTGTTGTATGGAGGAGAGGAAGCTGCAGTACCGTGACACACAGGGACCTTCCTTTAGTTACTCTGCCTATTACTGTCAGGCATTTGGGGTTATTCATTTAGTTTCAGTAACTCCATGTGCCTCACATTAATAACAGTTAACCCCATCATGTCCCTCATATTAACCCCTGTGTGCCCCATATAAGGGTTACTAATATGTGAGACACATGAGGGGACTAATGAAGGACCTTAATGATGAAGATACCTAATTATTACCTCCATATGTCCCTCATATCAGTAACTCTTATGTGAGGCACACAGGGGGTTAATGTGAGGGACATGATTGGGTTAACTGCTATTACTATGATCCCCATGGAGTTACTAAGCTGCAATGCACATGACCAGACTTATCTGCAATGGTGGATCTCCCTCCCTAGGCTTATACTCGAGTCAATACGTTTTCCCAGTTTTTTTGTGGTAAAATTAGGGGTCTCGGCTTATATTCGGGTCGGCTTATACTCGAGTATATACGGTAGTAAAAGACATTAAAAAAATGCAGTGACGCCTCCAGATAATGTTTAATTACTGTATAAATAGTCAGTTTTATTTCAGTATTCAGCAGTGAACTCTTCCCCTAACTTTCTGCTACTTTCTACAGTCATGGCCTTTCCATCTTCCTGTCAACAAAAAGTTTGTCCCTGACTACTATAAAGTCATTGTCAACCCAATGGATCTGGAGACAATTCGTCAGGTTGGTGGATTTACTTTTTCTTTTTTTAATAACTCTCCTCCTAACGTCTTGTCTTTTCCTACGAAATAAGTAAATTGGCCTCTTTAGAGGTGTGAGACGAAAAAAAATCCAGCCCTCTCCAAAATGAAACAGACATGTTATAAAAATTGAGAAGTATGAAAACTAACTAGTGAATTCTGTTCGTTCTTGTTTCCAGAATATTTCCAAACACAAATATCAGAATCGGGAAACCTTCCTATCCGATGTGAACTTAATCTCTACAAACAGTATAAAATACAATGGTAAGTCCATAGTAAAGCTTTGACTCCATAGCAGGGTAGGGGGCATTTCTGATACCATAGTTCAGCATACTGTGCTATTGTGTACGTAGAATGCCAGGACACCTATACACAAAATGATACCTGATTCTTGGCCCTATACACAGGCCCTATACAACTTTTGCAATCTGTGTACTTGATTTGTGGCTATTTGGTTTCGCTGTCCTTCTCATTTTCAGAATTTTTTTAGGATTGTGAATATGGATACATAAGATGATAACTAGTTTTCTTTTATTGGCAGGGCCCGACAGTCAGTATAGTAAAACGGCGCAGGAGATTGTCAGTGTTTGTAGCCAGACTCTGGCTGAGGTGAGTAGAGTTTAGATGATTTTTTTAAGTCCATCGCACATTATACTTGTATTCCTACTATTGTACTGACTTATGGTCTTATTCTTCGGACAAGTATGATGAGCACCTGACTCAACTAGAGAAGGACATCTGCACAGCTAAAGAGGCTGCCCTGGACGATGCGGATCTAGAAAGCCTGGATCCAATGACTCCTGGACCTTACACTCCCCAGGTTAGTACATGTGTTGCTAGATATCTACCTGTATGTACAATATATGACGAGATAGCTTGCAGAATAACTTCAGTATGATCCTCTTGAATCTTGTCTGCCATATGACATACAGCAGAGACATTCTGTGTGTCATATGGCAGATCTTATAAGCACAAGACACATTTTCCTTGCTGCTCAGATGTAACCATGAACAGCGTTTTCCATGGTTAATGTCTGGACAGGTTTAGGGTCTTTTTTTTTGGCTGTCTGCATTTTAAAGGGATCCTAACACGTAGGAATAGCCTTAAGAAAGGCTGTTCTTCTCCAAACTGTAGATGTCTTTTCCGCGCCGCCTTTCAGTAGATATTCCGTTTTCCATCTTTATGCAAATGAGTTCTCTTGCAGCACTGGGAGTGGGCCCCAGCGCTTAAACAGCACTAGGGGCGTCCCCAATGCTGCGAGAGAACTCTCCAACACCGCCTCCATCTTCTTCAGGAACCGACCTCTACGTGACGTCTTCCGGCCTGCTTTTCAATCTCGTGGCCATTTTTTATTTTTTGTGGCCACTTACTACAAGAGCTCACGTAAGTGGCCACTAAAAAATGGTCTTACGCAGGTGCAGTCAGCTCTGCCCGAAGCCCGCTGGCAGAGCCTGACTGCGCACGCGTAGAAGATTGAAAGACAGGCCAGAAGACGTTGCATTGAGGCCGGTTCCTGAAGAAGATGGAGGCGGCGCTGGAGAGTTCTCTCGCAGCACTGGGGACGCCCCAGTGCTGTTTGAGTATTGGGGCCCGCCCCCAGTGCTTCAAGAGAAGTCATTTGCATAAAGACGGAAAACGGAATATCTACCGAACGGCGGCGCGGAGAAGACATCTAAAGGTAGGAGAAGAATAGCCTTTCTTAAGGCTATTCCTACGTGTAAGTTCGAAAAAAAGGGTTTCTAATGACAGGATCCCTTTAACTGTACTTGTACCTGTTGATACAAACCTGTAATATCGCCTGATACATTTATCTGTTAAATCGCAGCCTCCTGACTACTATGACACAAACCTGTCTCTGAGCATGTCCCAGGAGGCTCCTTTCTACCAAGATGAAAGCAATATGTCAGCCACAGAAGCGGCCACGGCTTCACTGGAGAAGAGAAGCTTGGTAATATACTCTCTGTATTTCTGTATAAACACCAGTGATCATTTTTATCATTTTTCTAAGTTTAGATCCTAAAGTAACATTAGTTTGCTAGTCAGTACTAAAAAATTTTAAAAAAGAATATGCAGTTAAAAAAACAAACAAACAAAAAAAAAACACTGTGCACCCAGCTATATACTACTCTCCATGGCTGATGGTTTTGTCATTGCAATCTTAATAGATGAGACTGGGAAGAAATCGTCTAGGGGAAGATGATTCAGATGTTGACATTGAAGGATTTGAAGATGATGATGACGGCAAACCTAAGACTCCAGCCCCTGTAAGTATTACCCTATATGTATTTTTTACCTTAAAATACATATAGGGTATTAATAATATTACCCTTTAACTTAAAGGGATCCTATCATTGGATACCCTTTTTTTTTTTTTTCTCCCTAACATGTAGGAATAGCCTTAAGAAAGGCCTAACTTTAGATGTCTTCTCCGCGCCGCCGCTCGGTAGAAATCTGTATTTTCTTTGGTATGCAAATCTGTACTCTCGCAGCACTGGGGGTGGTCCCCAGTGCTCAAACAGCACTAGGGGCGTCCCCAATGCTGCAAGAGAGCTCTCCAGCGACACCTCCATCTTCTTCTGGAATGCCCTCTCCCTGTGTCGTCTTCTGTCTTGGGTTTCAATCTTCTAGGCCTCAGGCAGAGCCCGACTGTGCATGGCCGCTTATACTAGCTTACTGTTTAAGCGGCCATATTCTTGTGGCCCGGGCATGCGCAGATGGCTCTGCCTGAGGCCTAGGTGTTCCTGAAAGACATAGAGGATTCGCTGAAGATTTCTCTTGCAGCATTGGGGACGCCCCCAGTGCTGCGAGAAAACTCATTTGCATACCGGAGAAAACCCAGATTTTTACCGAATGGTGGCGTGGAGAAGACATCTAAAGGTAGAAGAATAGTCTTTCTTAAGGCTATTCCTACGTGTTAGGGCGAAAAAAAGGGTATCCAATGATAGGATCCCTTTAAGACTGCATTCCGTTTACATAACCTTTCAACTCTTATAACATTTAGGAAGTTGAAGATGTTGATGGAGATTTGGCTGAGGAAGATGAGAACACAGTACAGCAGCCTCAGGCCAGTGTATTGTATGAGGATTTACTGATGTCCGATGGTGAAGATGACGATGATGGAAGTGATGAAGAAGGAGACAATCCCTTCTCATGTAAGTATACAAATACTATCTAACATAAACTCACTCAGTCTGTAGGTTTGTGCAGAGATTTCATCTTTAGAATTCAGAATTCCTTTTAATCATGTGTCCTGTTATATTTTGTGGTGTTTGTGTATCTATGTGAATACAATGTCTTAGCGGTTTGCCTATATATTTCATGCAGCCATTCAACTCAGTGAAAGTGGCAGTGACTCCGACATCGAGTCAGGGGGAATTAGACCTAAGCAGCCTCACATGATGCAGGAGAATACCAGGCTGGGGATGGAGAATGATGAAAGTGTCATGTCCTATGGGGAAGGAATGGAGACCTCCCAAGGGATGGAAGACAGCAATATCAGGTTTGTAATGGCTGTCATATCATTCTATAGCATAATAGCAGATGGTGTATCATGGTATTATACCTAGCTCATGTTGAAGCATTATTGGAGCCGGGACCGTATACTCGGAGCTATTTTGTGGCCGTGATTTTGCGGCGGTCGCAAAATAGCGCCGCATATACGGTCCGGCTCCCATTGAAATCAATGGGAGCGTATACAGAGGGGGCGTCCTCACAGCCCAGCTAGACTGTCAGGAATGCCCTTCTGAAACTAACGGCACAGATATCTCCAGCCCGGGGGCACAAAATTGGAGAGCCAACAGTGCGGCTTTCTACTGGTATATAAAACCGCGTGTGCCTTAGAATGTGAAAGGTCCTCTTTAAAACATGTTACAGAATTTGACCCTATGATATCTTTTAGTGCTGCTGAAGAAATCATTTCTATCTTTAGGACATGAAGTACAGTAATGTGTTAACTGCACACATACAATGATTTGCTGAAGATCTGTGTGTAGAGTCTCCGGTGTATCACATTTACACTGCTCTCCTCTTTCTTGTAAGAACTGGCAGGATTTAAAGTGTACCTAAACATTTGATTTTCTGCCAGCATTTGAGTCAGTACACCTTAACTCCTCCCAAACAGGAGTTGGGCCAAAAAGGGCATCGCATGTGAATACACCGAGACACTGCAGTGTGATTTACTGGCCAAAAGTTGTGCCATTGATGCCCGGTAGCCACGCCTGTCTCTCAGTCATCAGTTCTAATAGTTATTTTTTGTTATCATACAGTTTGGTACAAAATTACCAATTGTTTGATTTGTTGCAGAAACTGAATCGCCACTTCCATGGTTTGTATGCGGACTGTATCACAGTCCCATTAACTAAAGGTGTGGCTTCAGTGGTCGGCCATGTTTTTTGGCCTCATACAAACGCCTACATATTTGCTGTTTAATGTCTTAAGTCTTATTAAGCAAGCTGGACTGTATTCTGAAGGCTTATCGCTTTTACCATAGAGATGTTACTGATGTAAGAGCAAATAACATCCACATTACTCAGGACTCACTCCGATCTATATTTTATAGTTACGGTAGTTATGAAGAGCCAGACCCAAAATCTAATACCAGAGACACCAGTTTCAGTAGCATTGGAGGCTATGAGCTATCGGAAGAAGAGGACGACGAAGAGGAGGAGCGCCATGGGCCCAATGTACTCAGTCAGATCCAGTTATCAGAAGATGAAGAAGACAGCGAGGAGTTTGCATCAATTCATGGAGATAGTGACATGGACTCTGATAACTGAAGAGCTAAGAAATGTAAAACTTCCTTGTAGGACATGTCTTGTAAGGCGTTTGATGCTCTCGAATATGTTTCTATCTGTGAATTCCTCCTATTAATATACTTGTCATGAAGTGTGTTGTATCAAAAACATGAGTATATGTGACAAGATCATTATACTATATAGGAAATGTAAACTTTTCAGCGTTCTAAAGGGAGTCTGTCACCATCCCCCAATTCACATGGGGAAAATATTTTCATTCAAGCGACCCTGACCTATTTGCAGGGCTGGTTCTGGTGACAGACCCCCTCCCCTTTAACATTGGGAGCAGCTCTGTATCAGAGCCCTGTTTTTCCTGAATTACAGCTCAATCGTCTTTGTAAATACGTGTGCGTATGTGTGTGAATTTTCCATGTAATGTACAGAGTTTTTCATTTGCTTTATCTTAATAAAATCAACCACTTGGTTTTGTTCATATTTTATTTTTTTCCCCCCTTTTTATATCTTTTAAAGGTAACTCCCGAAAGGAGACTTGTTAAATATGCAAAAGCAAGCAGGATATATTATAGATTTCTGCAAATGTATCAGTGCCCCAGCCTTACAGTCTGTCCCCAAGTCCTCTCTGCATCTTATCCTCTGTAGACAAGTTCCCAATACTCAACCATTTTGGCAAATATTCCAAATTTGATGAGAGACATGAAATGAAACACTCAAACAGCATTTACATAAAGAATAGGATCCTGGTTACTCTATACATCCAGTGGGAAGGGAATCATTAGGTAAAAGAGGGGAGATAGAGTGGAGCGTGGGTAGGGGAGGTGTAAAATTGAGGGTTATGCATGGGGATAAGTGAGTAGAGTGGGGGCAGATTTGGGCGCGGAATACACGTCATAATCCACCCCCTCACAATAGCAGTCTATGTAGACCGCTAACGCTCTTTTTTCCTTGAGCGGCATGTTGCAGCACGCTCCTGACTAGGCCCATTCATTTGGGCCTACGCCGGACGGTATGCTGCGACTGTCGGAAATTACGTTAGGCGGATTTTGGCCCTATTCTGATGTGGCTTCCCACGTCAGAATCGGGACCAAAATCTGCCATCCGTGTGAACGGGGCCCAAGTGCAATACGAAATGACCATGGTCTGCTGTGATCCATTGGGTTCAGTCTGAATAGTGGAGGCCTTAGGGGCCCGTCTGGATGAAAGAGGGAGCCTGGGAGATAGGGGGTGATCCATAGGCAGCAGAGGAGTAGTCTGATGGATCCTTGGGGAGCAGTTGGTAAAATGAGGGTGGTCTGTAGAAGAGTAGACTGAATGGGGGTGAGAATGAAAGAGGGGAGCAGAATGGGGGAGAGGTAGAGGTACAAGGTGTGGACGGGTACAGGCACAAAGAGCAGAGGTGAGAGTAAAGGAGGCAACTGAGGTGGAGCGGCATAAAGTACAGTGTAGAGTGGTAGAGACATGAGGTGTGGATGAGTAGGAGACAGTGGCATGGAGCAGAATAGGAGTGGCAAGATGATAATGTCTTTTAACTAAAATATTTCCCTCAATGTCCCCTTATATTGTTATAGCCCATTAAATGAATAATGCCTCTGTGCCCTTGTATAGACATAATGCTCCTAAATTATGTAAAATAATCTGTTGCTGAACAGAGCTGCCACTGCTTCTAGCTTTCATGTAGGCCACAAGCCACGTCTAGGATCATATGGAAGGCACAATACAGTAAAGTCATCACAAGCCCTGGCTCACCTGTCTGGCTGCACGATAGGGTTGTGGAGAGGCTGCTGGACAGGACTAACAATGATTAACCAGGAGATCCGCAATCCCATCGGTATTACAAGGTGCAAAGTGTAACAGGCTCGTATTGTCTTGTCCCATATACCGAAGATCATAAAATCCATTGTAATGCAGTAACTTAAAATGGCAACACGATGACTTTCAGGTTACTTACCTGGCGTATGAAAGTAGGTTAACATGTCATGTGAGTCAGTATTAGTTTGCATAAAAATTTAGGTGCACAAATAACCGACTATAAATGGATTAGGAATTTCATATAGAAAGATTGCTAGATGTGGACAGCTTATACAATGGCACTATGCCTACCTGCTTGGGGAGAACATACAAACTCTTTGCAGATGTTGTTCCTGGGGGGATTCGAACCCAGGACTCCAGCGCTGCAAGGTTAACCACCGAGCCACCGTGTTGCCCCTGTAGGCGATTTATGATCTTGACAAAGCTCCCAAATTATATCACTATACCGTACTTATTAACTAATAAAAATTATATTAAAGTGATACCTAATTCAATGGAGACACATGCACCACTCACATAGTATATATGCTACACACTCACATGCTGAACATGCTATTTACACACCAGATACATGCCACACGTGTGTCCATCAAATGCAATGCACAGATCACTGATACGCTGGACATGCTTACAGACTTAGATCAGAGCTGAGGCCCTGCAGGTAGAAGAGTGGTCTGTCCTGCTTACAGGAGCCCTAGCTATAGGGGGTGCAGAAGTAGCCCCAAAGGTCACACAATATATAGTTGTATTCTACTTGGTACAATGTAGGTAGGGGTCCCATTACAGATTTTGAATTGTGATCCATGATCATCAAGTAACACCTTTGCCTGCTTACATGCAGCCCCACCATCCATATGCTAAGAAGTTACCCCCTATCCTACACTGCCAAATTTCTAAGCATTGTACGGTCCAAGGATTTAGGATCTGTCAGAGCAGGAGCCAACCAAAAGTAATAATTATGGCAGAAATTGACCCCTGGAGGATGTGCTTAATTTATAGTGACGTGTGCACTTCATTATACATTAGGGACAAACTCTGGAAGGTGGAAAACATTGTCCTTAATAAATCAGCCCTTATATTTTCTATATTAGTCTGTACTGACAGCAGAATCCGAGGGGTTAAATGGCTGAGATTGTAGTCATTAGAGCAGACATTATCGGTGCAGGGTAACGGGACAGTGGTTGGCAAGAACCGAACTACAACTCCCAGAAGGTGCTGAGGATCTTGGGGTTGTAGTTCTTAGATAGAATAATGTTATTAGAATTTTTGCTAAAATTCAGCTTGTGTATATCCAACTTGATTTCTCCATTTTATAGGCAGAAGAAAGAAATCCAAAATGTGGTGCTGTGATGGGTAAGTAGTGGTGCCCGTTCTTCTGACCTCAACCTGGACCTTCCATATTTTTATGACGTATCCTATGGCTATGCATTAAATGTATATGATGGGAATAAGCCCTTAATACTTTGCTGTGTGCGTGAGAAGAATACTCTGAAGTTTTGTTTGTCTTTCATTATTCAGTGGATAGCAGAACATGTAATGGAAACAGGTTACACGGCAAAGACGGTAAACACATGATATAACTCTATGTGCAAGTGTGGAACAAGTGCAGGTTTGGTCTGTATTGTCTGAAGTCCGGTTTCACACAAATAGTCATAAGAAAAGGCTTCTTCTTCTACCATGTATTTGTACTCAACTTGGTGTACTCTACATAAGTGGTTCTCAATCTGTGGTACACGTACCCCTGGTGTATGTCCTGCTACCCCCAGGGATACATGTTGCAGTGAGATTGTCCCCACCTGAGGGTAGTTTGCGGACTCTGAAGTGATGCTAGGGACTACGGAGGCCTGTAATTAGGCCTCAGTGGTCCCAGATATCACACGAGGCCAGAACAGGATGCCAGCCCTGCAAAGAGCCCAAGGAAGGTGAGTAACAGTGATTGTTATATCTGCTCAACAAATGTTGGTCTCCACTAAGACACCCAAGAGTCTACTAGTAGTTAGTGAGTGACGAACCCTCAAAATTTCAGGTTCGATGAAATCCCAGAAATGTCAGATTTGGCAAAACTCAAAATTGTTAGACTATTCATAGCGAGAACTAGCTGTCATCCCTATGTAATTTTTTAATTCTCTTAGTGTAGCGTCACTCTTGGACATGATACTGTGTGCAGGGGCCACTATGGGACATTATATTGAATGGGAGCCACTATGGGACATTATACTGTGTGCAGGGGCCACTATGGGACATAATACTGTGTGCAGGGGCCACTATGGGACATTATATTGAATGGGAGCCACTATGGGACATTATACTGTGTGCAGGGGCCACTATGGGACATTATACTGTGTGCAGGGGCCACTATGGGACATAATACTGTGTGCAGGGGCCACTATGGGACATTATATTGAATGGGAGCCACTATGGGACATTATACTGTGTGCAGGGGCCACTATGGGACATAATACTGTGTGCAGGGGCCACTATGGGGCATTATATTGAATGGGAGCCACTATGGGACATTATACTGTGTGCAGGGGCCACTATGGGACATTATACTGTGTGCAGGGGCCACTATGGGACATTATACTGTGTGCAGGGGCCACTATGGGACATTATATTGAATGGGAGCCACTATGGGACATAATACTGTGTGTAGGGGCCACTATGGGACATCATAGTGTGGGGAGGGTTCACTGTGGGACATAATACTGTGTAGAGGGGCCACTATGAGACATTAGATTGAATGGGGGCCACTATGGGACATTATTACTGTGTGGAGTGGCCATGTGGAGGGTCACTATGGGACATTATACTATGTGGAGGGCCACTATGGGTCACTGTTCTGTTTGACCTGAATTGTGCAGGGGCCTGAGCTTTCTGAACAGTCCAAGGCCCATGGTACCCCTAATTTACCCTAATTTATTTAAGATTACCACTCACTCTTTAATGGAGGCCATTTTATTATACGTGGGGGAACTATAAGGGCCATTTTGTTATATTTGGGTGGCACCATGGGGATCTTTATTTTACATGTGGAGGCCATTATATTACATGTGAGGAAACTGTGGGGCCATTATGCTACATGTAGGGCATTGTGTAGGCCATTACATAACTGTTAACCAAGGCACCAAATGAAGCCTTATTTTATTATCGTTTATACTTTGGGGGTACTTGGTGGGACATTTTCTCGCTAGGGGGTATTTCGCTTGTAAGGGTTGAGAAACACTGGGCTATAGAGGCCATTACAGTTGAAAGTGCAGCCTTTAGATTCAGTGACAGTATGATGGCTTTCAACTGGTGGAACGGAATCAACCAATGGATGATAAGCCAATATACTGCCAACCCTAATAATTCATTAGTCTTACTAGTTAGACGTGGGGTGATCACGTCAAAGCGTGATGTGGCTTAATATTGGTAGATGTCCCAGCATGCTAGATTCCAAAGTAACGGGGGTCAATAGGCCATGGAGGTCATAAATCACAAAAAAAGGGTAGTGGGGTTTTGAGTGGTACCTTTAATTGTCCCTAGTTCACCCTAAACAATAACTACCATATACCTAAGATCTAACTTGGACCTGGGGCCCTAAAGAGCTGCCACCATGACTGGAACCTCATCCTGAAAAGAGGACCCTGTTGTGCCCTCCCCATATCAAAGTCCAGAAAAGAAATGATGAAGTGCCCATAATAGTACCCCTCCCAGTGAGCAGGTCCAATTTGGTAAAGTTAGTGACCCAGTGTGGTAACTATGGGTTAATTGTATGGGGGCAATGGTGGGGCCATCATACTCTACGGGGGACAATGACACATGGTAGTAATGGGGGATGTATTGTGTTAGGGCCATTATTCTGTATGGGGGCAATGCTGGGGCCATCATATTGTATGGCGACAATGACACGGGGTAGTAATGGGGGATGTATTGTATTAGGGCCATTATACTGTATGGGGGCAATGCTGGGGCCATCATATTGTATGGGGACAATGACACGGGGTAGTAATGGGGGATGTATTATGTTAGGGCCATTATTCTGTATGGGGCCATCATTCTCTATGGGGGACAATGACACGGGGTAGTAATGGGGGGAGGGTCTATGGTATTAGGGCCATTATTCTGTATGGGGACAATGACACGGGGTAGTAATGGGGGATGTATTGTGTTAGGGCCATTATTCTGTATGGGGGCAATGCTGGGGCCATCATATTGTATGGGGACAATGACATGGGCTAGTAATGGGGGGTCTATGGTATTAGGACCATTATTCTGTATGGGGGCAGTGTTGGAGATCAATATCTGGGGGGGATTAAACTGTGTGGGACATTAGAGGGAACATTAAAGAGTCCAACCACCTTTACCATGTCAATGGCCTACAGATAAGCCATATCAGACTGTATATAATATATAATGGCGCGCGCTGGTGTCACAGCTTTATGTCTAGAAGCAAAGCCATGACGTCTCCACGTGTCAGACTACTGACTGTAATGGCTTCTTATCAGGAGTTCAATGACCTGTTCTTTAGATGGAAATAAATGTTCTGTATACTTTGTTCTCCTGCAGGTGTGAACAAAGCCTTACATGTTTCTAACCATAGCATTATTGGATACAGAAATAACAATGGAGCTCATGTGTGACTCAGGTCCGCTTAGATGAGTCATGATCTCTCTCACAGCTATCTAATTTTATCCCTTTCACACATCACATCATGCGCCATTTTCTGCACACTGTATATTTTACAAGTCTACGTCATGCCCTATCAGCTTCCCACAACAAAAATGGCCGCCCGAGCTCTCGGCTCCCACACTGAAGGCCTCGGGGCGCATGCTCCGCCTTTTCTGTTTGTCGCATTGCACTGGGCGGAAGGATACTATGCGTTTTTGACTCGCAAACATAACACTTAAGATTGGAGAATCTCCCTTCATTACACTGTTGGGTCACTCACGTCTTGGAGACGTTTGTTTCTCGCCATTATTCTCAGAAACCTTTTCTTTTTTGGAATAAGTAACGCGCACGCGGAAGGAGACCACGCCCTATTTTTCCTGGCTGTAGATCCGGTTTTACTGCTAGGCGCCATTTCAGCTTACGGAGTGAGGCCGGAGCAGGATTGTGCGCGGACTCTCGCCATCGACATGGCTGCATCAGTGGGTAGCGTGGCCGATAGCACAGGTAAGATCATGGGACATGGCTGCTTGTATGTGCTGCGGTGTGACCGGGGGTGGGCTG
Organism: Leptodactylus fuscus; assembly: GCF_031893055.1. Classification (NCBI taxonomy): domain Eukaryota; kingdom Metazoa; phylum Chordata; class Amphibia; order Anura; family Leptodactylidae; genus Leptodactylus; species Leptodactylus fuscus. Next base: position 13,401,036 of record NC_134275.1, on the reverse strand, counting down.
AGGCGGGGGATTGGGGGCTACGAGGGGCTCAGGGCGGGGTGTCCGTGTAACAAAGCGGCTGGGGCTTCATTGGATGGGCAGGAGACATTGTGCGGGGTGCAGGCTGCTGCATGGACTGGGGATGGCGCCCTAGAGGCAGCAGAGACACTGTGCGGAGAGGAAAGCGTTAATATATTCTGCTATGTCTGATCTGTATACTGTGCAGTGCAGTCTATATACCTGCAGGGGTGACACCATATATGAATGGAGGCTAAAGGAGCTGGGTATTGGGGGGTAATCTGGTTTATTGTGTACATGCCCTATACACAGACACATATACTGTGTGTGTGTATATATATATATATATATATATATATATATATATATATATATATATATATATATGTATGTATATATATAGTTCATGCCATTGCAATGTAATGTGACCTGACACCCCACGGGCCCCATTATTGCAGAGATGGTGGATTGCACCCACTACTTCCTACCCCCCAGTCCCTTCTGGGGGCAGAAGGATTGAGGGCACAGAATGTAAGTTGGCGTCTGAGCCTTCGCCACCACTCGGCTGTGCCAAGGTAGTCATGTGTCTGTTTCTCCTGACTGGTGCTGGACCCGTTCTAGAGGAGCCCATAGGGTCCAGTTTTTTTAGGGGGTTTATTCTGGATACACAACAAGAAATGCTCCTGTTCCTGCCATGTTCTAATGGCTTCTTCTAGTGCCGGTGTACAGGCATATATACATCTAGATCTATGCACACACATGTATGTCTAATATATGGACTCCTAGTATATCTTCTCTTCTCAGCTTATGTGTGTCTACGTCTGTAACATATTACTCTGTATTATCCTGTATCTGTATTACTATGCTGCTGTAACACGCTGAAATTTCCCCAAGGTGGGACTATTAAAGGATTATCTTATCTTATCTTATATATATACATATATACACACGGAGTGGCCATATGTTCACTGCCGCTAGCCAAGGTGATGGGCTTTGTTGTAGCGCATAAATTACTGTGAGTTGCAAAATGAAATTCATCACAGTTGGATTATTTTGCAAGCATCCTGTCATGGTTTTGGCAATATGGCCGTTGCAGCGTGCCCACGCTCCCTTGTATTAGCTGTGCTGACTATAACAGGTGTTGTGGCCTATGTCACTATATACTGTATATGTCACTATATAGCGCAGCCTGACATCAGTCTAGTCTCCATCCCTGACGTGTGTGTGTGTGTGTGTATATATATATATATATATATATTATAAGTGGTTAGTAAACCTGACACCATTCTGGGCTCTGCATTGTTCTGTTCCTCTGTTATTCCTCCTAGAAATATACGCAGGTTGTGGCGTTACCCGCTTTCCCTGATATATGATGACACACCCTACAAGTGAAATTATATCTCTCCTTTGACAATTTATTCCTGAATTTCTTGGAAGGAGGTCCCCGCACTGAACCTTGTGTGCGCGGGGTCACGTGCAATGTATCTTCCAGGACAGATACCCGGCATCAGTGTCTGTCATCTGCCACCCTCGTCTCATGCCGCTTATCCCTTGGGCATATTTATAATGGAAACTAATTTTACGTGAACATGACCTAAGCCCAGCGATATCTACAGATGCTTTGGGACTCTTTGAGATGCAGACTTGTAGGTGCCCCCGAGAGACGTCTTTATTGCATTCACTTGTGCTGTTGTGTCTGTGTCGCTGGGGGTCTCAGGACAATGTAGGAGAAAACTGGAAAATTCGGTTTTTCCCCAGCCCCCTGGAGATGGTTGTGATAAGACTCCATGTGGGAATTGTAGGTTTAGTGTCAAAGTTCCTTTACCCATGGGGAGCTAAATCTGTTCTTGGCCCTGTATACAGCTCCTAGTGTATATAGATCACTCGTACTAGACTTAGTGTCTTCAGATCGCTGTCATCGCTGCTGGGTGGTGGTAGGAACATGTGACGTGTTCTCTCCTGACATTTGTACATATTAGCACTGTTTTCTGGAGACTGTGACCTTATAGCAGTGTCTGTACCCGGGGTTGTGTCCTCTGCACTATCACCGGCTACAACAGATTATCTCTCCTTTATTTTTATTGATATGAGCAAATATCCAGTGATAATACTGCGCAGGACGTCAGGGGACGTGTCTATAGTATGTCGTGCCAGACAATCGTGAGATGTGGAGAAGCCGTGTAGAATAGGCTTTGCCATCCTGCTGTGTAATAGCCTATGGGCAGGGCTGGGTGATTTTGCCTAAAATTTCTAGTTTATGGGTATTTAGCAATTTTAATCTCAATTTTCTTGTTTTTTGCTTAAAGGGATCCTATCATTAAAACTCATTTTTTTTCTGCCTACCACATAGAAATAACTTTAAGAAAGCCTCTTCTTCTCCTACCTTTAGATGTCTTCTCCGCGCCGCCGTTCGGTATATAATCCGGTTTTCTTCGGTAAGCAAATGAGTTCTCTCACAGCACTGGGGGCGTCCTCAATGTTGCGAGAGAACTCTCCAGCACCACCTCCATCTTCTTCAGGAACGGGTCTTCTTCCGGCAGTGTCTTCTAACTTCTAGGCCTAGGGCAAAACAGACTGCGCATGCCTGCCACAAGAAAATGGCTGCTTACAATACTGTGTAAGCAGCCATTTTCTCGTGGCCTGTGGGCATGCGCAGTCTGCTCTGCCTGAGGCCTAGAAGTTTGAAGCCAGCGCCGGAAGAAGATGCGAAGAGAGGCTGTTCCAGAAGAAGATGGAGACATCGCTGGAGAGTTCTCTTGCAGCATTGGGGACGCCCCTAGTGCTGTTTGAGGGCTGGGGCCCGCCCCCAGTGCTGCGAGACAACTCAATTTGTATACCGAAGAAAACCTGGATTTCTACCGAACGGCGGCGCAGAGAAGACATCTAAAGGTAGGAGAAGAATAGCCTTTCTTAAGGCTATTCAAACATGGTACCCAGAAAAATAGCTTTTTAATGATGGAATCCCTTTAAATCCTGTTTTAGAATGGGAGCTTACACTCTGAACAAAACCTTATTCACTTTGCAGGTCGTTTGCGTTTCCAATGTAGCCAAAAAATTGCACTTCTGTAGCCTCAGTCTAGAGCCCCACGTGGCATAAACGTCGCGGGGAGAAGAAGTGGCGTTTAGTGGTCACAGCAAAGTGGATGGGAATCTCATCCCGACTTTGTGGAAAAATCCGTGTAGCCGACACGCTGCAAATTCCAAAATTGTTTCAAGTTTTGGAAATCGCATTATGTGAATTATACCTACAGAGACCGTGGCGGTTTCCTTATAGGGATCACCGAAGCAGAAAGTCTGCAGAGGAAACCTTTGTGAACTTTCTGATAAAAGTGCTCTAGGAAAAACCTCAATGCGTTGCGGCTGCGTCTTATTCCACAGCATGTTGTCGCTGCAGGACGCCACGTGGGGGATTAGTGGGGCCCATACATATACAGCAACGTACATGGATCTGCTTGGTGTTCAATCTCTATTGACTCGGATGGGACTGAGCTGCAAAAATACCTCGTGACTAATGAGCCTGACATGGTTTCTAATAATAAAGGCCTTGAAATGTGCCTATGACAACACTGCCGTGCTGCCACATCCTCCGAGTATAAAGCTGCTATCATCTGAGTATTTCTTGCTGTATTCTGTGCACTAACCGGCCTTGTTTCTTCCTCGCTCACATGAATAGATTTAGCTGGAACATATTGTGACATTTTTTTCCCCTACGTCTTCTCTAGAAGTCCAGGAAATGTTCTCTCTCCCTTTCCCTTGTCATTATCACTCTGCACATCCACTTTCTTCTTGTTTTATTATATTTCATTCATTAGTGCCTTCAGTCCCCTAAAACTACTTCTATCCTTTGCACAGTGACCGCATATCGGCCGAGGCCCCACGTTGCCGAAACGCAGCTTCTTTTGTTGCAGATTTTGCTGCGTTTTATTGAGCCAAATTTCCCTTTCCTTTTGTAGCCATTCTTGGGTTTGGCTCAAAAAAACCGCAACAAAATCTGCATTAAAAAAAGTTGCGTTTCCGCAACGTGGGGCCTCGGCCTTATAGAGACTTTAATACTGAAGGTCTTTCTTTATTGTTCCCTATCTGATAGTTGTGTAAAGGGCTCACAGCACTGGGGCGAGCTTTGTGGCCCGGTGTTGTCCAGTCTGTAGTGGCTCTACAGAGCTGCAGTACCAGGTGCAACCACTGGGAAATACAGAGCTGTCTGCTAAACAATAAAAAGGCTGCGGTGCGACCGTATCGCCAAGTCCTTGGATGGGGGAGCCAAGAGTTGGTCCCCACCTGTCTGATATTCGTTGTCTATACTATACTGATTATAGGCCATCAGTATTCAAGTTCTGGAAAATCCCTTTAAGTTTAAAGGGATCCTCTCATTCAGACAACATTTTTTCTAAGTACCACGTCGGAATAGCCTTAAGAAAGGCTATTCTTCTCCTATCTTTCATCATCTTCTCTGCACCGCCGTTTGCCTAAAATTCTGGTTTCTCTCGGTATGCAAATGAGCTCTCTCGCAGCACTGGGGGTAGGCCCCAATGCTGCGAGAGAACTCTCTCCAGCTTCGTCAGGAACGGCCTCTTCATTCTCTTCTTCCGGCGGTGTCTTCTTACTTCTAGGCCTCGGGCAGAGCAGACTGCACATGCCCACAGGCCCCGAGAAAATGGCCGCTTACAATACTATGCAAGCGGCCATTTTCTCGTGGCCTGTGGGCATGCACAGTCTGCTCTGCCCAAGGCCTCCGGCCTTAGAAGTTACAAGCCACTGTCGGAAGAAGAGGTTGAAGATGACGCTTCTGAAGAAGAGGCGGCGACGCTGGAGAGAGTTCTCTCGCAGCATTGTGGGACACCTCCAGTGCTGTCTGAGTGCTGGGGCCCGCCCCCAGTGCTGCGAGAGAGCTAATTTACATACTGACAAGGACCGGGATTGTAGGTGAATGGTGGCACAGAGAAGACAATGAAAGGTAAGAGAAGAATAGCCTTTCTTAAGGCTATTCCGACGTGGTACTTAGAAAAAATGTCGTCTCAGTGATAGGATCCCTTTAATACATGTGACCTGTTAGTGTTGCATAGTCGGGCAGGTGGTAGATTTAGGTGGACATATTACAGTAAATGTTAGGGTGTCACCATGGGTGGTCATACTTAGACCTCAGTATAGAGTGACCCAGTAAGTTAGACCCCAGTCACACACTTCTAGTTCCATAAGAGATTCGCTTCCTTGGGGTAGACAGATGGGAGTAACACGTGACTGCAGGACCAGATACCACAGGGGGCGCCGTTGCTGTCTGCGACTATGGAGACACTATATTTTTAATAATAACTACTTGCCAAGCTGTTTCTTATCTGTTCAGTGTAGATGCCTTGAGGGAATAAGTAAGGATGTGCACATTGTCTGCAAACCATTGAAAAGCACCGCTAAGGGGACGCCCGGGCCGTATTCACACGACTATGGCAGACGTATTGGTCCATTTTTGAGGGTTCTTTTACGCCTCATAGATTTCAGTCTGAGCGATCCATACAAATCGGACGTCTTATTTTTCGATGGCCCGTCGCTCATTTTCTGTAACCGTCGCGGTCGTGTTCGGACTCCATGTCCGCTGCGTTACAAAGGCACTAATGACTTTCAGTTGCAATCATTCATTTTATTATGCATCACGTTTTAGTTTACTCCATTGTTTTTTTTCTATTTTTTTTTTCTATTTTTTTTTATTTTATTTCCATTCTCTAATTTTTCCTTTCCCCCTGGATGTTTGGTGATTCTCTAGAACCAACGAAACGTATGCTTTCCTTCCAAGGGCTAGCGGAGTTGGCTCATCGTGAATATCAGGCCGGGGACTTTGAGGCGGCTGAAAGACATTGCATGCAACTTTGGAGACAAGAGCCTGATAACACTGGCGTCTTACTGCTTCTCTCTTCTATACACTTTCAGTGTCGCAGACTCGACAGGTCAGTATTTCTGTTTTCTATATCTATGGGGGAGGGGTGCTATTGAAAGTGCAAGCAGCACCTTTCTCTCTGCATTTGGAGACCACATGGACCCCATTTTAGTCTGTTGGGTCCGCCGGTTTCCTAAGCTAACCACTTTTTTATGCAGATTAGGTTTCCCTTCAGGGGATCCCCAAACAGAAACCCATGCACAGATGTGAACCGGGTCTTATATGTGTTGTCAAGATCTAGCAAACGATCCAGCAATCCATAGCAAAATATACATGAATCCCTGCTGCTACTTGCATGGGACTGTAGTTTGCTGCAGATTTTTAGTTGCTGAGTCTGCTGCAGAAATCGACGCCGTGTCCATTCTCCACGTGTCAGACTGTACCTATAGGCCGTATGTACTTGTATGACTGCATTGAAGCCTGTGCCAGAAAACGAGTAAATGCTGATGATTCAGGTCGGGCCAGTGACCCTCTCCACACTGTATCTGGGCTCACTCCCTCCCAGAAATGTGGCCAAGGTGTGGCAAAATTAACCAAAATGTCAAATGCAAATGATTAAAATTATGATCCAGGTTTTCAGTAAGGCTGTGTTCACATCGGCGTCATTCGTCGTCTCCCCTAGAGACTCCATCAGGGTAACTGCCGAAAATCAGTGGACAAAAAAAAGTGCTGCGAGTCCGGTTTATCCAAAAGACTAAGGCTAAGGCCTCACGATATGGAAACGCAGCTTTTTTGTTGCAGATTTTGTTGCGCTTTTTTGAGCCAAAACCAGGACTAGACTAAGCAGAAGGGAGATAAGGACTCGTTCACACGGGGGGCGGATTTTGGCATAAGGAGAGCCGCGTCACACTCGGGTCAAAACCCGCCTGCCACGACTGTCACGGTTTCCCCCTCCAGAGTCTGCTCAAATGAATGGGCTGACTCCAGAGGTTGCTGCCGCCAGGCAGTAGCCGCAGTTCGGTGATCCTGAAAGGGCAGCTCACAAAACGCTAGTGGTCTCCATAGACCACCATTGTATGGGGGCGGATTTTGAGGCGAACTCCGCTGTCAAAATCCGCCTCCTTGCCCCCGTGTGAACTAGCCCTAAGAGCTTTCTATATATTTCCAATTCTATTCGTAGCCATTCTCGGCTTTGGCTCAAAAAATCACATCAGAATCTTGAGGGTTTTTTTTTTTGCTCCAGCACAATGTATGGACCTCTTTGAATAACACTAGTGGTTTTTGTAAAAAAAAAAAAAAATCACGTTGCGTTTTTTCGGCCTTCCATTGACTTCAATTGGCATTGGTAGAGCAAACCACCGACTGTCAGGCCACCATTTATCCACGGCTTCATAAATGACTCTCATCAAATCTTGTTAGATTGTTTTTCCATTATTCTGGTCTTATGAAGGACCTGATGATTGGAGAGAAGCACACGTATGTGAACACATCCTAACTTTTCCCAAAACTGATGTGGATTCCAAAACTCCACAGCCCTGCTGGAAACTATAACAGGGCCCACCGTACAGAAGTGTTATTTTGTATTTAGTTGTCCGTGGCCTTGTCTTTTGCAGGTCAGCGCATTTTAGTACACTGGCGATAAAGCAGAACCCACTACTTGCAGAAGCTTATTCCAACCTGGGAAATGTCTATAAAGAACGAGGACAACTGCAGGAGGCCATTGAGCACTATCGGCATGCACTACGGCTGAAACCGGACTTCATCGATGGATACATCAATCTCGCTGCTGCTCTGGTGGCAGCTGGAGACATGGAGGGCGCCGTGCAAGCCTATGTGTCAGCTCTTCAGTACAATCCTGTAAGTCACCTCTTGTAGCCGAGTGTTCATGTATCTTGTGTTAGGGGAAGAATTCGGAGGAATGAGAAGCTTCACTGGACAGAAGACAGAATCTCAATTCACTTGAATGGGTTTGTAAAGTGACCGTCCCTGAGCGTCTTCTGACTCTCCGAGGCGAAACCGTTTTCTTAACCGGACACAAAGTTGGACATGCAGGACTTTGTGTCCGATTAAAAAAAAAAACAATACAGTTTAGCTGCAGAGAGTCACATGACGCTCACGGGCGGTCACTGACTCCCAGGTTTCCGTCTCCTGTTCAGTTTCTCCCACAAAGTGGAGTCCGGGCGCAGGTGTGAACCCGTCCTTGGATGTTATCCACATGCCCATGTCCTATTGTTTTGTCCATGGTAAATGGCTCCAATGTGCATAATATTGCAGACTGGAATGGGTAAGGGCTCGTTCACATCTGCACCCGGGACTCCGTTCTGCAGGTTCCCGTTTCCTGCACAAAACAGAGCAGGAGACGGAAACATGCCGGCAGCTTTCCAAACCTATTCATTTGAATGGGATTGAAAAGTGTCCGGCTGTGAGCATTTTATGCTCTCTGCGGCGAAACTGGTTTTTTTTTTAAAACCAGACACAGAGTCGGACATGCAGTACTCTATGTCCGGTTTAAAAAACGGTTTCGCCGCGGAGAGCTCAAAACACTCACGGGCGCTCACGGCCGGATTCGTCATGACAGGTTTCCATCTTCTGCATGCAAAAGACGGAAACCTGATAACGGAGACCGGACGCTGGTGTGAACCCGGCGTCAGTGACTGGTGATACAGCAATCAGAATAGGACGTGTACTGAGTTTCACAGAACAGACACCTGGAGCCATAAATGGATGTATGCATAGACCCATTGACTTGTCTGAAGAGAACAATGGCTGCTTGGGACACAGAAGATTTCTTTCTATATTTTGCAGTTTTCATTGTATTACGAGATAATATAGGGGCAGAGAATTATTTGAGGACGGGCCTAAATATTTTAATTGATCATCTTCTATACCTTCCAGTTGTTTGCACGCGATCCGCTTTATCTCTTTTGCATTTTCTTCCCGTTTGTAAATATATCCATTTTTCTTTCTTGCCAGGATTTGTACTGTGTGCGCAGTGACCTGGGTAACCTCCTTAAAGCCCTAGGTCGCTTAGAAGAAGCCAAGGTACGTTCTGGTTTTGTGCCGTTAAACTCTTCTATTGCAGCATCAGTGCACTGAACCATCAGTCGTGCCTCAGTTTAGCTTTATACAGTGTTTACTGCGGTGTGTTAATGGAACGAGGCTGTAAATTAAGAAGCGCGAGCCAAGGCGTATAGCGGAATGTGCCGCCCCTCCAAATACTGGGGCGCTGTCCGGCCGTTTTTGGTAAACCCATGTGGCGGTTTTCCAATTTGCAAAGGTACTTCTTAATTCTTGAATTGTCAGCCATTTTCCAATTGGTCTTAGTCCACTAGGTCATCTCGGCTGATGAACTTAGAGGCACTACAAACCCCCTCCCCTAAACCAAAGAGCCCACTTCTTATTTATTTATTTTTTTAACTCCTCTGTTCCCGCAGTACATGTTTCTTCTTTATGGAAGAAAGGCTGTTAGAGAAAAAATACAAAAAATTAAAATAAAATCAATCTGCGTTTGACTGCTTTGCCATCGTAAAAAATAAGATGGCCCATTCACGAAGGATTGAGGCTGGTTTGTATTAAGAAAATGGACTGATGGAAAGAAAACAAATGGTATATGAAGGTGGCTTCTAGCAGTTATGGTTCAGTGAAAACCCATCATCACCCAAACGTTATTTCAATACGTTTTACAGCTTTGCACTGGGTTGCGAGCTGTAACTGTGGATTCCTGCAGTCTTGTTACAAGCCACCTTGTGCGACTTGCGCCGCCGCTAGGGAAAGGAGTTGGGAGAAACGTGAGGCCAAGCGTGACTGAGCCTCTGTTACTCCAAACCCCACGCGCATGCAATCGCATGGAGTGTTAATGAAGCGTAGCTGTCCGCTTGCAAGGAGACCTTTACGGTAGGGTGATCTTGTAAACGGTGGGAGTTCTCTAGTCTTAAGTGTTAGTGCCTAGACCTGAAATATTTTCGACGACGCGGTTCTCCGCCCAGCAAACGGACAGCTAACCCATTGCACTTCACCGCTGCTTTAGCGTCACTTGGCCTAGGAGCAAACCGCGCCCGCATAGGATGCTGATTTTTTTTATTTCAGACTTCTGGAGGCACCTAGTGTGAGAGACTTTTCTTTGGCAAGGAAATGAGGAAAGAAATCTTGAAAAAATCAATATTCTGACTTTCTTTGTAATCAGTGCATTTCCAATATCAAGCCAGCCGTTTCCTGCAAATCCAACCGAAATTTCTTGTTTTCGTCATTATCCACCATTTGAGAGCCTTTCTTCCAGCCATGCACTCTGCCACCACCCCCCTGCATGATACAACATGAAAAACCAGCTTTGTCCTTGTCTAAATCATAGAGCATATCCAAAAAGCATTTCCCTTGCTTTGTTGAGATCTTTTACTAATGATATTGTTTTATTTTCTCTCTTGTTTTTGGTTTTTTACCACTGATATTGTATTTAGAAGGTTTCAGGTGGGTGAAAACTGCTATGCCATGCGTAAGGTGCCTCGCTGAAGGGAGCTCGAGGCCTGGATCTAGGCAGACATGCACCTCCTCCTCTTCCAGCAAGGAACGCACCGAAAAGTCACATGAGAAATATGGTAACGGGTTTGTAACTGCCACAACAAAAAAAACCATTTGCTCCATGCCTGAATCCTTCTGTCTTGTGGCTTCGAAAAATAAAATTAAAAAAAACGGCTTAAAATGTTTTATTTACAAGCAATTAAAAGTACAAAAAAATAAAAAATGCTAGACCAATGGCCACAATTCTTTAAAGGCAAAGTTATACTATAGAAGAGAGATTGGAGCTAGTTGTAGATGTAAGCTTCTAACTCTTCCAGATGTTCATTATTTTTTTCCTTTTTTATTTCTTCTTTGTTTGGACTGAATCGTTTCTGCTCCTCATCATGCGCTGTGAGCCTGCAGTAACGCAAAGGCGGCGCTGCGGATTGCGCCTCGCGTGGGGAGGAATCCGAGTGGACAGTCAACTTGATGTTTAACCCGTAGCGAGTTCAAACGTGGGATCAAGGGTTCGGCTACGTGCGGATGGATTGGGATTTATTCGCCTCCCCCCTCCTTGTTGTTACTCGTCCCGTACACTGGGTCGATGCGTCAGGTTGGCCGTTCACTTTTGCCAGCGCGTGTGCGATTTTGCGGCAATAGCGTAGTATTGCTGTTTAGCATGGGAGCGCTTGCGACTTTTGCGCTTGCATTACAGGGACCTAGACCTGCTTGCAGTCTTAATCATTTCTGGTTTCTGTGCCGCCGTATGTTTTGAGGGTAAGGCTATGGGTCGGTGCCGCCGTTAATGCGGATGAAGGAAAGAACATTTGCCTTCCAGTCTCGTTCACGCCATATGGCCACGAGTTACAATGCAATAAGTCCAATTAGTAAAGTTTTTTAAATTTCCAATGGCCTAACTCAGAAATGGTTGGTTGCATTTGGGTGTGGGTTTGCGCAGGCGTAGGATTCATCGACTTGCGCAGTGTTTGAGGCGCTGGCGAGCCTATGCTGCAGGTTCACTTTTTGCGGTTTGGAGAACGTATTCTAACATATATATTTTTTTTCTTTTCTCAAAAATCCCGTCCTTCTCTTCCCTTCCTTTGCTTAAACCCTTCAAGGCTTGTTACCTAAAAGCAATTGAGACCCAGCCAAATTTTGCCGTTGCATGGAGTAATCTGGGATGTGTATTTAATGCACAAGGAGAGATCTGGCTTGCAATTCATCATTTTGAGAAGGTTTGTAGCACCTTGTATCTGCTTATACTATACGCTGCTATACTACAGCACATTTGACGTGAAAGGTATACACTGAACTGGGCAAGTCCACTACATAGGAGCGTGTCTATTCTATTAGCCGTATAGAGCTTGCTACTACCTGTGAGATCCTTGCTTGGCAGTAATATTTGATGCTTTTTTTCATTGCTTTGTAGGCTGTAACTCTTGATCCTAATTTTCTGGACGCCTACATTAATTTGGGGAATGTCCTTAAAGAGGCTCGCATATTTGACAGGTAACTTTCAGAAAGCTGGCATTTTCCACTGCACTATTCTGTATATCACTGCATCATACCACTGTCGTTACTCCCATTCCTGCAGACACAAACCTCCTCCCCCTTACACCAATTACACAAGGTTGTACACCATTTCCTTATAGGTTTTCCTTTGTAAGTTGATGTTTTGTCTTCTGTTTGCCTTGCAGAGCCGTTGCAGCCTATCTACGAGCTCTTAGCCTCAGCCCCAATCACGCTGTGGTTCATGGAAACTTGGCTTGTGTTTACTACGAACAAGGGCTTATCGATCTGGCCATTGACACGTACCGAAGGGCTATCGAACTTCAACCACATTTCCCTGATGCCTATTGTAATCTTGCCAATGCTCTCAAGGAAAAGGGCAGTGTAAGTAGAGCGAAAATGTAGCGGCTTTTCATGGATTCTTAAAATACAATTCGCAATTGATTTAAAAGAACTTGGCGGCCAATACTTTTATTATGCCTTTTGTTCCCACAAAACAAGTTATCCCTATCCATAGGCAGGGGATAACTTGCAGATCTGTGGGGGTTCAACCCCTTAGACCCCAACAGAGAGTTGGGCTGGTAGGTTGACCCTGATTCTATATGGAACTGCTGTCGATAGCTGAATGCTTTCTGGTAGCACCATAGAACTGAATGTAGCGGCCACACCTGCTTGACCAGCGGATCCATTCCTGCTTTCGTGATTCCAGTGATGTATTATTTATTCTTCCAAAATATCCTTTTGAAAGTCTTGCGTTTTTCTTAAGGTGGTTGATGCTGAAGAATGCTACAATACTGCCCTTCGCCTCTGTCCAACCCACGCCGATTCTCTGAATAACCTTGCCAACATCAAGCGAGAACAAGGAAACATTGAGGAAGCTGTGCGTCTCTATCGGAAAGCTCTGGAGGTAGGCACTGAGCATTATCTTGGGTATACGTTATAATCTTCCTTTTTACGATTGATCTATAAAACACTGAATGTTTTTCATGTCAGGTCTTCCCAGAGTTCGCAGCCGCCCACTCTAATCTGGCCAGTGTTCTGCAACAACAAGGGAAACTTCAAGAAGCTCTAATGCATTACAAAGAAGCCATCCGGTAAAAGCAAATATGAGGGAAAAAGTTAGTAAAAGCATATTAGTGTGTGGGGCCGGATTTCCTAATAATCCCTTTTCTTTTCAGAATCAGTCCAACATTTGCTGATGCTTATTCCAACATGGGTAACACATTGAAAGAGATGCAGGATGTCCAAGGAGCGTTGCAGTGCTATACCAGAGCAATTCAGATCAATCCGGCATTTGCTGATGCTCATAGTAACCTGGCATCCATTCATAAGGTAAAGGGGGGGGGGAAAAAAAGCTTAAAGGGATCCTATCATTCAGAACAAATTTTTTGTCCCCAACACGTAGGAATAGCCTTAAGAAAGGCTATTCCTCTCCTACCTTTAGATGTCTTCTCTGCGCCACCGTTACGTTGAAATCTCGGTTTTTGCTATTATGGAAATGAGTTCTCTCGCAGCACTGAGAGCGTCCCCAATGCTGTGAGAGAACTCTCCGGCACCGCCTCCATCTTCAGGAACGTCCTCTTCACGCCTCTTCTTCCGGCGCAGGTAGTGACACTTGTAGGCCTCAGGCAGAGCCAAATGCGCATGCCCAGACGCCACAAGAAAATGGCCGCTTACTTACTGTGTATGCGGGCATTTTTCTTGTGGCCGTGGGCATGTACAGTCTGCTCTGCCAGAGGCCTACAAGTGTCATTGTCTGCGCCAGAAGAAGAGGTGTGAAGAGGACGTTCCTGAAGATGGAGGCGGTGCCGGAGAGTTTTCTCGCTGCATTGGGGACACCCCCAGTGCTGTTTGAGTGCAGAGGCCCGACCCCAGTGCTGCGAGAGAACTCATTTGCATACTGACGAAAACCGGGATTTCTACTGAACGTTGGCGCGGAGAAGACATCTAAAGGTAGAGAAGAATAGTCTTTCTTAAGGCTATTCCTATGTGTTAGGGACAAAAAAATTGTTCTGAATGATAGGATCCCTTTAACAATTGCTTAAAATGAGATTTACATGGAAACATTTGGCCTGTGAATGCGTGGCTGACTTACTCCATGTAAATGTCTCCTCTCCTTAGGACTCGGGCAACATCCCTGAAGCCATTGCTTCATACAGGACTGCTCTGAAGCTTAAACCAGATTTCCCAGATGCATATTGCAACTTGGCACACTGTCTTCAGGTAACAGAATTATTATTATTGTTATATTTTTTTTCCAGACTTGTGAGCATGCAAAATCATATCTAATGCTCTGTAGAGATTGAGCCTGCCACAATTTTCTACTCAATGACACTTTACCATATTGTTTTCCCCAATGTATCTTTCAGATTGTCTGCGATTGGACGGACTATGATGAGCGGATGAAGAAGCTAGTCAGTATTGTCGCAGATCAGCTGGATAAGAACCGACTCCCATCTGTACATCCCCACCATAGTATGCTGTATCCATTGTCTCATGCTTTTAGGAAAGCCATTGCTGAAAGGCATGGAAACCTGTGCTTAGACAAGGTAAAAACTGTGATTTGTGAGCTGATTTCTTCCATATTCTTCACAACTAAAGTGTCACTGAAATGTTGGGCGGCTGCACGTGGTCAATACTGATCTGTATCATGTGGTTGCAGATTAATGTTCTTCACAAGCCACTTTATGAGCATCCAAAGGATTTGAAGGCCAGCGATGGAAGACTAAGGGTGGGTTATGTGAGCTCAGATTTTGGAAATCACCCTACGTCTCACCTGATGCAGTCCATACCCGGCATGCATAATTCAGATAAGTTTGAGGTAAGAAGTAACAATGTTTATCTCTCCATTATGGCTTTCTTACATTGTCTCGCTGTTGTGTTATACATGATCCTCTAATCGGACTTGGAGGTTTAGTTTTGTACTTCTTCATATACATTACATTGTATTTTCACAGATCTTCTGTTATGCGCTTAGTCCTGATGATGGTACAAACTTCCGTGTCAAAGTCATGGCAGAAGCAAACCACTTTGTTGACTTGTCGCAGGTGAGGAGTCTTGTTACGAACGATAGATAGATATGATTTTTTTTTCTATGTTCCATCTGATTTGGATTATCTTTTAAATCTAAAATTGCATTTTCTAGATCCCATGTAATGGTAAAGCAGCCGATCGCATTCATCAGGATGGAGTCCATATTCTAGTTAATATGAATGGATACACCAAAGGAGCACGCAATGAGCTTTTTGCACTGAGAGCAGCACCCATTCAGGTGTGTAAGCAGTTTATTACAGGGTATTCTGTCTTTTTTTTTATCTAACAGAATAGATTGTGGAATTACAAAAGTGATTAGCAATGCCATGTTTATCAATGCTGCCACTTTTAGGCCATGTTGCACGTTGTCCTCTTAGTCCTCAGTATTACCGAACCCTGTAAAAGGATATAGGGTGCACATTCATAGACCCTGACGGGGTTGTGGGGTGTACTTTCTGACCTGAAGTGTGGCACAGCCCAACAGCACCCTAACTATTCTCATGTACAGCTCTTATTAATCCAATTAAGGCCATTGTGCCATTCACACTACTACCCCTGGGTTTCCGTCCTAATCCCTGGGGAAACTGGACAGGGGATGGCTTGCCTGCAATCAGCTTTAAAACCCATTCATTTCAATGTATGACTTTGTCGGAGAGGCTGTATACGGGCACTGGTGGTTACCTTTAAAATGTCATTCAAATGAATGGATTTTAGGCTGGTCTTACACGGTCGTAATGTAAGTCTGCAATTGAGGGTTTTCAGTTGCGGACACATTATACTCGATGTGGCCTCTTACACCACCGGATATTTTATCCATGGTGTGATGGGGCTGCAACCGTGGTCCGCAGTTTATAGAACATGTCCGTAATGGCCGTGAATTGCGGCACTGCACGGACTCACCCATAGAACTCTATGGCAGGACACGGACGTCTGCGGAGTCTATGTTGTTGATTAGCAACTTGCGGACCGTACATTCATTACGGTCGTGTAAGACCAGCCTTAAAGCTGACGGCCGGCAAGCCGTACCCTGTCCAGTTTGCCCAGGGTTTAAGACTGAAACCCTGGGGCGGACAGCAGCAGTAGCGTGAACGCCCCCTAATGGTACGGTGTCACTCTGATGTCTTTGCGACTATACTGCAGAGTACGCAACTGTGTCCCCACACTGGATGTCACGTTGGCTGGGAGAGCATGCCTGCACAGCCCCTTCTAAACGGATCTTCCAGTCCTCAATCAATCTTTTATACTGATGGGACACTCACAGAACAGACATTGATAACCTAACACTCGGCCCCCACACAGATCAGCTGTTGCAGAAGCTTCTGGGTGAGCTCCACCTCTTATATTAAGTGCAGCATTGCAGCAGCGCCATCCACTGGCTAGCAATAGTACTGGGGGAATGCAGTGGTACTCCTATTACCATACTGCACATGCCACCCATTCACTGCAGTAGCTTCCAGCACGCAGAGGCTGCTGTATCAGTATGGAAGATTGAGTTGGGAAAAAAACGAAACCTTTTTAATAGTTTTAACTGTTCATACGCTTGGGCTCCTCATGAGGGAATGAAATGGCTTTTATTCAGTGTAATTCTAGGTTGTATATATATTGTATTCTTACTATGGCTCCTAAGTGTAATAAAGGTGGAAATGGGAATGGATTTTTCTTGTTATTTAACCCTACAATAAGTAATTGTTTGCATTCTGTTGACATTAAGGCTATGTGGTTGGGATATCCCGGAACGAGCGGGGCGCCATTCATGGATTATATCATCACTGATAAAGAGACCTCTCCAATTGATGTTGCTGAACAGTACTCGGAGAAAATGGCGTATATGCCCAACACTTTCTTCATTGGAGATCACGCCAATATGTTCCCTCATTTAAAGGTACAGTAGATAAGTGTTATCAACTTAGCACAGAAACCTTGTCTTTCATTGGTCCTGTCTAAAAGGATTGGCCCAGGCTTTAATGTTAACCCCTTATCCATATAGAGGTAACATGGTGATCAGTGGAGGTCTGACCACCAGGACAACCACCAATCTCAAGAATGGAGGTGGAATGCAGTAGACTAATAGTGTCAAGTGGGCGGTCCTGACAGTGATTGACAGCTATCTCTGTATGTACAATCACTGATGGAACTGCCCATTGGACTCCATTACTCCTTCCAGTCATAGAGCAGAGACATACAGGACAGGTTACACTGACTCCTTCCTAACAGCCCTATATACCCCTGCACTATGACATGATGCCTGCAGATATCTTGTAAAGCTCCTCCCCTTTAAATTTGATATTTGTAGCTTTTTGTTCTGCTCAATTTTTTTTCTTTATTTGTTCCTTACAGAAAAAGGCAGTGATAGACTTCAAATCCAACGGCCACATCTACGACAACAGAATTGTGCTGAACGGGATAGAGTTAAAGGCATTTCTGGAGACTCTTCCTGATGTAAAAATTGTAAAGGTGAGACCGTACGTTTTGGGATTAGAAAAGTAGATTTGTTCATTTTCTGTTATCCTCTGACCAGTGTCGTCCCAGTTGCTGCAGTTTTTGTTGAAACTAGAAAGAGATTTTTGGCGCTCGCGTTTTTGGAGGTGGAGCAAAAAACATGGATGAAGGAGCGTACAGGACTGTTCATGGATCCAGTATCAGGATCCGTCTTAAATCTTATAGTTTTGGCATTATGAAGCCATTATAAAATATAGACCAGCGCTTCTGGTGTCGTATGTAGGATAAGTTTCTCAGACCATAGACCTCACCAGTGGAGAATGCGGTTGGGATTGACCTGTTTATGTGCAGCTGTTGTTTTAGGCCCCACGTTGCGGAAATGCAGCTTTTTTTTTTTGTTGCAGACTTTGCGCCGTTTTTTTTTGAGCCAGGAGTGGCAAGAAAAGCAGTGGAAAATAGTATGATTGATACTGCTTCCTTCTCTTTAATCCACACCCGGCTTTGGGTCACAAAATCGCTGCAAAATCTGCAACAAAAAAAAGCAGCTTGTCCGCAATGTGGGACCCCAGCCTTAAATTGGTAATGCTGGGAATTGGTACAGGTCGAGCTGTAGTCTTTAAGGGTAAGTTCACACCTATCCCGCTCTGAGTCCTGACCAAAAAGAAATCAATGGGAGCCGCTCAGGAGTTTTTTCCGGAAGCCGTCTCTTCCAGCTCCCAGAAAAAAAGAAACGACATGCTCATTCTTCAGGCGGAGTCACCTCACGATTCAGCCTGAAGACACTCCCAACTAGGTCCATTCATTAGGCCTAATCCGGAGCGGAGTGCATGGCTGGATGCCGGTGCATTGCACCAGCTTTGTCGTGGTTACCCGCTGAGGCAGCGTTCCGGATCAAAAATCGCCGTGTGAACTTTACCCCAAGATTCTGACCTTTCCTATTAGTGTTGGATGATCGAAAAATAACCAAAATCAGATATCAGCCAGGATAACTGGTGTGATTTTGTTCACGTTGGTTATTACATTGTTTGTGAGGTTCCACCTGCAGTTTCAGTCAAATTAAACGCGACTAAACCGAAACGGCTATTCGTATACTCTGAGACCCCAAAGTATAATGATTGGAGGTCCAGGGGAAGTGATCCAACATATTGTGTTACTCGCTTCTCCTGGAATCCGTCACAACACCCTGCTGTCCTTTGACGTCAAGTAGCCTTGTGACACAAAGATGCAATTTTTGGAAATTCTTGGTGCATGAAATGCATATTAAAGTCCAGCTGGGTGGAGAAAAGCGCTGGGGACCTGCAGTGTTTCAGAATAAAACCTATTTGCTAGTATCTCTTTATGTCGGTGGTTCCGGCAGCCTGAATCTCCTGACAGCTTCTCTTTCACTCTTGTGATTTACCATTGACCACGGTTTTTTGCTTCTGTTCACGTTTTTAACATTTTGTTTGCTTGTTTCCTTTTTGTAGATGAAAGGCCCAGAGAGCGGAGACAACTCTGATAGTAACTCTGCACTAAACATGCCGGTTATCCCCATGAACACCATTGCAGAAGCCGTCATTGAAATGATCAACAGAGGACAAATCCAGATAACCATTAATGGATTTAATATTAGCAATGGCCTGGCAACAACCCAGGTATGTGTAGACGTCTTCTCCTAGGTGCTGAGCGGCCTGGACTTTCTTACAGAGGCGTTTCCTCTTCCTTTTTGTACAAATAACGTCAGTGCAACATTTTATTCTTTTTGTGTTGAAACCCGTGTGTTTGCTTTTTCATAGATTAATAATAAAGCGGCTACAGGCGAAGAGGTTCCTCGTACCATCATTGTGACCACGCGCTCACAGTATGGCCTGCCAGAAGACGCCGTGGTGTACTGCAACTTCAACCAACTTTACAAGATTGATCCTCCCACTTTGCAGATGTGGGCAAATGTAAGTAGCTTAGGGGAGATGAGGGGTTGTCTATATCTAAAATAACCTATGGCAGTCTCCTTCCTATT